>NC_068283.1:49714338-49799338 GCF_025860055.1 Xyrauchen texanus
TCACCTCCGATGATGTGTAAGGCAGTTCGCACCACCCTTTGCAGGGCTTTGTGGTTGAGGGAGGTGCTGTTTCCATACCAGGCGGTGATGCAGCCAGTCAGGATGCTCTCTACAGTGCTGGTGTAGAACCGTGTGAGGATGTGGTGGTTCATTCCAAACTTCCTCAGCCGTCTCAGGAAGAAGAGGCGCTGATGAGCCTTCTTGACAATGGCCTCTGTGTGGACCATAGACTGTAATAAAAGATGGCCGACGCCCCTTCGCTCTTTTCCATTGAACTGAAGCTGCCAGTGTCCCGATATGGCGCTGACATCATGGGACTTGAGTCTGCACAGTTGTGATTTCGGGACCAGACCTGCGCAGTAGTGAGCAGGAAGTAAAGCCGCAAAATCAAGGCCCCGCCCTCACTCTCGCTGAATCAATCGCAAGCACACGCCCCTGCACTTTTCTTAAAAAGGCCTCTGTCTGCTCCGTTCCTCTCCAATTTTGATGTCTGCTGATTGCAGTACCTCGTTAAAATAAGGTAAATACAACTACTAACCACATAGTCACATTTATTTACTAATTCGCTTTTTACTTACCGAAAAAAACTCAAAGATTGATCGGACATGCCAGATCGGTTAGCACATTCTACTGCAGAACAACCCATTATGACGGTGTGAAATAATTAATTATAGAAATTTAGATATTAAATTTAAAGCTCCAATCTCCTCAGTCCTCCGAAGATCCCGAAAAAAATTATGTTAGTGGTTCAGTGACTACTTCGCTCAGAGAACCTGTCAATCACAGCTGTCAATCATGATGTCACAGCACCGTTTTTATAGCATCAAATAACTAAAAACAAACTTATTTTGAAAACAAATACTTGAAATGACATCAACGTGATAGAAACGACAGTAAATGACAGAAACTATCTTTGGAAAAAAGATATGTGAAGTGTAATTTAATTGTTTAGTTGGTCTCACGTCCCGTTGAATAACATGGGGAGGAGGGGTTTATGACCTATACTAGGACCAGCCACCGGGGGGCGATCGAGACGTTTTGGCTTCACTTTTGAGAGCTTGTGCGGCATGCTTGGTGTGGACAGACCATGTGAGTTCCTCAGTGATGTGGACACAGAGGAACTTGAAGCTGCTGACTCTCTCCTCCCATGCTCTATTGATGGTGATGGGGCTGTTTTCTCTGTCTTTTCTCCTATAGTCCACAAGCTCCTTGATCTTACTGACAATGAGGGAGAGGTTGTGCTCCTGACACCAGTGTGTCAGAGTGTGCACCTCCTCTCTATAGGCTGTTTCATCATTGTCAGTGATCAGACCTACCATTGTCGTCAATTTTATCATCAGCCATTTTAATGATGGCATTGGAGCTATGTGTTGCCACACAATTATGTGTGTACAGGGAATACAGTTTCAGATCAAGCTTGGAGGGCACTATGGTGTTGAATGCTGAGCTGTAGTCTAGAAACAGCATTCTCACATATGTGTTCCTTTTTTCCAGGTGGGAGAGAGCAGTGTGTATTGTAGATGCAATGGCATCATCAGTGGAGCGGTTGTTGCGGTAGGCAAACTGCAGTGAGCCCAGTGAGGTAGGCAGCACAGAGCAGATGTGATCTCTGATTAACCTCTCAAAGCATTTGCTGATGATGGGGTCAGAGCAACAGAACGCCAGTCATTTAAGCAAGTGATTTTGAGTTGCTTTGGTACAGGCACAATAGCGGATGTTTTAAAACATGTGGGGACCACCGACTACGAAAGGGAAAGTTTGAAAATGTCCATAAAAACACCAGACATTTGGTTCGTGCACACTCTAATGACACGGCCCAGAATGCCGACTGGACCCATGGCTTTACGGATATTCACTCGTCGGAAGGATCGTGTTATATCTGCTACAGAGATGGAGATTGAACTAACCTTTGTAGCTTCGGCTGTGTGAACACTCTCCGCGAGGGCGGGGGTTGTTTCCCGCGAAATTAGTATTAAGCTCATCTGAGAGAGAGGCAGCAGTGTTCATGGCAGAGTTTTTATTCCCTTTGAAGCAGTGCTCGAATTGAGTCAAGTCTTATGGGGGGTGGGGGGTGGATGTAGGTTTAGTCTTGCAATATACACTTTATACAAAATATACAATATATTTAATCATAATATGCATAAATATATCTTATTTATTAAAAACGCTTGATAAAGAATTATATATATATATATATATTATATATATATATATAATTATTCTTTAAATTACTTACTAAATACTGGATTTAGAGGGCAGCAGACCCAAAACAGCAACTATGGCAAATATACCAGGGCACTACATACAAGGCTCTTGAAGACCAGTAAATGCAAGTAACTTCAAAATACATTGAAATGTCTCAAAAACAGTAGAAAAAAATCAGATGGCTTCCAGACTCACTGGATGGTATCACTGTCAGATTCAACAGTGGCACAGGAATAATTATTTCATAATGTCTCCGTAAGCAGTGATAAAAGAGCAGAGAGTAACTTCAAAAGGATATCTATCTTCACAACTTTTTTATTACTTAAACATACAAGTACTTACTTGATCACAGAAATAAATTATATTCTATTGTATTATTATTTTAATTTGTAATCATATTTCATAAAATTACTGTTTTTACTGTATTTTGCATCAAATCAATGCAGGCTTGGTGAGCAGAAGAGACTCTTGAACTTTTGAACAGTAGTGTACATCCAACAGAATGATTCTAGCTTTTTTTACCAATGTAGTTTTTACCCTAAAAACAACTGGATGATTAATGTGGATTATGTGACACTGTGATAATAATGTTTGTTCCAAAAGACTTGATTAAATGGATGAAACTTGTTTATTAGATATTAAACATATAGATTGTGACAAAACAGTGCGATTTTTACATAGTTACGTCCAGTAGGTGGCGGGAAAGCACTGTTATGAGTGAGTAAGTCAGCAACTATTCAACGACCATTTCAGTGAAAAAGGCTGCTTTATTCAGAAACAAACAATGCCATGGCAATCAATGTCAATTATTGCCATTTCAAGAGTGAATCCCGCATAAATGCGTATGTAATTCCCGAAACTTTGTGTTTACGTGGCCATTGGTCCTGGCTGGCAGCATGAAAAACAAGTTTTATACAAATTCTGAATGGAAATGAGAAAGCATAGAAAGCACACAACGATCGCTCCCTTTACTAAAAAGCTGTTATCCATCTCCGTCGAGATCTCTAGCACTCCTGTAGAACCAGGACTATTAATAATGAAAAAATAGTAACTTAAGCCTAAATGTTTCCAATTTACGTAAGGAATACAAAAGCCCCGATATGGTGTGGGTAGATATAAAGTAGAAAGATATATAGAGAGAGACAATTACCCCTCAAAAAAGTCGGTAGAAGCTTTCTCTTCCGAACTCGAGTGGAGGTTTATTTTCTCCATTTTTAAAAGTTAAAATTAGCTTCAACGAGCGGCGCCAATCAAACAGTCCTGTCAGTCAACGATGTCATGCGCATAGCACTCTTTAGATGTGGGGCGGAGCGTTTACATTTTAAAGAGACATGGCAACTAGCCAACTTTAAAAAAATTATTGTAAATAATAAATTCACTGAAATTTACCGTATCCATTGCATGCATTTAATCAGATTTGTTATTATTATTTTTTACTAAAATAAAAATATCTGAGGGACCCCCCTAATTCTATTTTTTACTTCTTATGGGGGGTCCCTAATACCTTATGGGGGGTCCCGGATCCCCCAGCCCCCCCCCTCAATTCGAGCACTGCTTTGAAGTCCGTGATGAAATTAATTGCCTGCTACATGCTTCTAAAGTCAGTGGCGTTCAACATTTGTAATGAATAGTGGAAAAAGATGACACTTTCTAAAAAATAAAACAAATGCCAAATGTAAACATAACATACTATGAAATAGTGTTCTATGGACATAGCAGTTATTGAGGTAGCAGCGAGGTAAAGTGACAATGAATTAAAGTGCAACTCTGGACATGTGAAAAAGTTGGATGGTGTACAGGGGTGTGTGTGTCAGACCAGTCCCTAAGTATTGAGGAGTCTGATGGTTTGGGAGAAGAAGCTGTTACACAGTCTGGCCGTGAGGGCCGAATGCTTCGGTACCTCTTGCCAAACGGCAGGAGGGAAAAGAGTTTGTGTGAGGGGTGTGTGGGGTCATCCACAATGCCGGTTGCTTTGCGGATGCAGTGTTTTGTGTGAATGTCTTTGATGGAGGGAAGAGAGACCCCGATGATCTTCTCAGCTGTCCTCACTATCCTCTGAAGGGCATTGCAGTCTGAAACGGTGCAAGTCCCAAACCAGGCAGTGATGCAGCTGCTCAGGATGCTCTCAATAGTCCCTCTATAGAATGAAGTGAGGATGGGGGGGTGGGAGTTGTGCTTTCCTCAGCCTTCGAAGAAAGTAGAGACGCTGCTGGGCTTTCTTGGTAATAGAGCTGGTGTTGAGGGACCAGGTGAGGTTCTCCGCCAGGTGAACTCCAAGACATTTGGTGCTCTTGACGATCTCCACAGAGGAGCCGTCGATATTCAGCGGAGAGTGGTCACTCTGTGCTCTCCTAAAGTCAACAACCATCTCTTTTGTTTTGTCCACATTCAGGGACAGGTTGTTGGCTCTACACCAGTTCGTCAGCCGCTGCACCTCCTCTCTGTATGCTGACTCATCGCTCTTGCTGATGAGACCCACCACGGTCGTGTCATCGGCGAACTTGATGATGTGGTTCGAGCTGTGCATTGCTGCACAGTCGTGAGTCAGCAGAGTGAACAGCAGTGGACTGAGCACACAGCCCTGGGGGGCCCCAGTGCTCAGTGTGGTAGTGTTGGAGATGCTGTTCCCGATCCGGACTGACTGAGGTCAGTGTAGTTGAGAGTTTGTAGTGTAGAGAGTGAAATTCTAGTTTTTTTTGTTTTTCTAGTATATTGAGTGGTTAGTGAATCTAAAATTTTGAACCATTTGTCTGTAGGAGTGATGGGAAGCATTGAGAACTGGTAATTAATCTAAGGTAATATTTTCAGTTTAACTGAGGCGATTCATCCAATGAGAGTGAGTGGATGTTTGGTCCATCGTTTAAAGTCATCTTCTATTTTATTTAACAGAGGGGTGTAGTTGAG
This sequence comes from Xyrauchen texanus, assembly GCF_025860055.1. Classification (NCBI taxonomy): domain Eukaryota; kingdom Metazoa; phylum Chordata; class Actinopteri; order Cypriniformes; family Catostomidae; genus Xyrauchen; species Xyrauchen texanus. Next base: position 49,719,448 of record NC_068283.1, read on the forward strand.
TTTGAAGAGATGTGACATCTTATGAGAAATGTTAATGCCTAAATATTGTGCTTCTTACCAGCACTGTAAATGATTTCTGTTGTTTTCACAGTATTATTGCTGTATTGCTGTACCTTGCTGTACCTACAAGGCTGTGTTTCAAATCACCCTGTTACACTTATGTAATGCACGATTTGAGGGGACAACCATTTGTAGTGTATTCAGTCATATTATACATTTATAAAGAGTGTACAACCGAGGTACACTTAAAGGTTGGTGAATACTCAGGCAGTGAAAGCGCTGAATGAATTCCCGTGTCTCGGCAGCCCTTCAGACATTCACAGGTTTCGATTTCACTCTCATTTTCATTCACTCCTTCAAGTGAACTATAGTTTATTAATGTAGGAAATACATAACGACGGCATAGGGGGCGATTTTGGATACAGCCACTGCCTACGGACTGCGGTTAAGTTAGTTTTATGGTTGATATTCGTCAAAATGGCCATTATCCCCGTTTATCACTTCGGGTGCTTCTCATTTCTTATTTGTGCATCCTCGTTTCCTTTCCTCGCGTCTTAAGGCGGGTGCACACTGTACGATTTATAATAGTCCTTTACGATTGTTGCTTGCAGGCTGTACAATATGAATGCATTGATATGGACATGGCACACTGTGCGACTGCACTATACACATTGTAGCCGACAGTGGTTCCAATCGTCCTGATCAGTGAACGTGAGTCACGTTACGGGAGTGTTGCGTAATTGAAGGGAAATTTCGAAATTTGCCCAGCACGGAGGAGCATTTTTGTCTCTCTCTGTAAGTCAGGACATCAGCATTTCTGTTGCTCCAATAGCACTCCATCACGAGCATAGGCTAACATTTAGAAGAAAGATGGATTTTGTCAAATATGCCTATAATAAGACAGCTTGATCACTAATACAGAAATTTACAGATGTTGAGAATGAACGTGAGTGCAGGAGGTAGCATTAAGTCATAATGAGCTACCACAAGCCAAATTTCATAGCGGAAATAAAAAAAAAACGTGTGGCCCGAAAAAGGACAAACTTCTCCGTTCACATTGGAGAAAACTAAAAAAGTGGTTATAGTATGCCTTTCTCCTCTTTTAGATTAGTAACCTATCTGCCACTAAAAATTTCATAAATTCATACAGGCTGATAATATATCACGCTTGCAAATTCCCAAACATGATGTAGATTTCTATAATTGTATCAACTGTATTTGCTGATTTGGATTAAAACGTCCCATAAATACTTAACAGTATAAATTGTTCAATCATTTTATTTTATTTATTTATTTATTTGTAAATAAAATTGGATTGGTGTGAATTTTAATTTGTAATGATGAAGCACTGGCCTGTAAACTGTCCTGAGCTTTTGGCGCTTGGCAAGTGTTCATTTTAGGCCCTGTCTAATATATTATAGTATATTTTAATATTTTTCTCATTAAAGCCAAAGATGTTCATCAGTGGTTGTAAATCAAGTGCAGGTACACGTTTGGGTGCATTTTGTTTTGTGATTTCAACGGAACGCTGGCTGGCAAGGACCATCCGACTCAGTTATGCAATTCAGTTTGCCAGGCCTCCGTCCCCTTCGTGGGTGTCCGCTTTACCGCAGTACACGGCAAATACTCCAAATCCCTGCGTGTGGAAATCGTCTCTTACTCAAAGACGCGATAGAGCCTGTCCCTCCAACCGAGATGAAGAAGGCTCCCTACAGCCCTTACTTCATCGTACCCAAGGAAGCGCGGCGGCTTACGGATGATCTTTCCCCTCCGGCATGTCTCCGTCCCGTTGCATCTTCATATGCGCTCACAGAGATGTGCTCAGGCACCTCAGCCATTTGGGGCTTCAGGTCAACTGGGAAAAGAACAAGCTCGCCCTGGTTCAGAGCATCTCTTTTCTCGGCATGGAATTAGACTCAGTCTCAATGTCAGCCCGCCTCGCCAACGAGCGTGCGCAGTCAGTGCTGAAATGCCTCGCCTCCTTCAGGCCGGGCACGCGGTCCCTTTAAAACCTTTCCAAGCTTCTGGGGCATATGACATCCTCTGCGGTGGTCGCGCCGCTGGGGTTGATGCATATGACACTGCAGTTGGAGAATCAAACATCCAATTAGTCATATATGACTGAAATCAACGTATCAAGAGAAATTTGAATCCACAATTGAAATGTCAATTCAGTAATGATTACCAGCATTCATGATATTAGGAGGGCCAATCATATAACAGCCCACATACTGTATTTCTCAGTCTTTTTTCTTTCTCCTGCAATATAAGTATCTTCAATAAATCATCTGTCCCAGCAATCTGCAATGGTGAGAGTCTGGTTCCAGAATGAGTTATTGAAATGACTTACACAATGCTTAGACACGTGAAGTTCCCATTCTGTCGCTCTTTCCACATTGTGTCGGAGAAGCAACACTAGGGGTCTCTCTTGAGCGCCGATATATATACCTCTATTCTATGAAAAAAGGCCAATGAGAAGTTGGCAGACGGTATTTGCATATCCCGCCCCCGGACATACGGGTATTTAAGCGGGGCAAATACGGGAGTTCATTCAGAAAATTTCTTCGGAGCCGATGGTCGTGTATGCAGTTGCTGCGAGTTACACACCAAGTTCCTGTTATTCCTCTGACGCTTTGCATGCTGTTGGATTTGACGGCGCACAACAGCGGCTTTCTCCTTCGTGCACGGCTGTGCATTCTTGCCCCTGGGTGCTTCGACAGCGCAGAAAAAAAAAACTCAGACGAGTTTTTTCCATAAAAGAGTGATTTTATTTAAAAGAGTAATTTCCTCTAAAAGAGCAAAACACAGCGGAGTTGAACGTCCTTTTAAGGATGCGTCTTTATAAAGATGCCTTTTCGCCCCTGTGTTGTTCCTGGATGCGGTAGAGTGCTCTCTGCTTCAGACGGCCACAGGCATTGTCTCGTGTGTCTGGGTAGCGATCACACCGAGGCTGTGTTTGTGGATGGTTCATGTTCTCACTGCAGTCGCAGCTTGCTTTCAACCGAAAGCAAGCCACTCCAGCCGCCCCCCCGTGTTGCTCCTTCTTCCCATGGGATTGAGCACGATGCGGTTGGTGATGGAGGCGATTTGGGGATGGCAGCGGGTGCAGCTCCGCCGGGTACGCCCCCTCGCACCACCCACCCCTCGGCACGCTCGTTGACTCCCGTCCGTTCTCGAGGAAACAGCGGCTCGCCTTACAGCCAGTCTGCCTATCCTCTTGAGCCCGAAGTGGATGAGCTCGCTGCTGCATTGGAAAGCACGGTATCTGACGCTGAGGACTCCCCTAGGCTGCCGCTTTCAGGCCTGCACACCCAGGCTGAGGCCGACACGCAGATGACCGACATGCTTTACCGGGCCGCCGGTAAAAGGATTGGAACCCTCCATCCTCCCCACAGCCATCATGGCTGGTTCCTGGGGTCCTGGCGCCGCTCACAGCCTCGCCCCCCCCAAGGGTCCCGTTTTTCCCGGAGGTGCATGATGAGCTGACGACATCGTGGAGAGCACCCCTCTCCACTCGTCACACCACCACCTGCTCATCCGCTCTCGCCACCCTCGACGGCGGACTGCGCCACGTATACACGACGATTCCCCAGGTGGATAGGGCAGTTGCGCTCCACTTATGCCCCGGAAATACGGGAGTTCATTCAGAATTTTTTTTAAATTAAATTAAAATTAAATTAAAACACTGTCTCCAAACAGAGGCTTGCCCACTGGGTTTTCAACGCCATTTCATTGGATTATCACACCCAGGCCGTGCCCCCCCCCCTTGCTGGTCTGATCTCACTCCACCAGCGGTGTTGCGTCCTCGTGGGTACTGGCCAGGGGCACCTCCCTAGTAGACATCTGCAGAGCAGCAGGGTGGGCAACACCTAAACACTTTTTCGAGGTTTTACAATCTCCGAGTTGAGTCAGTATCGTCCCGTGTTTTCTCAGGTCCGAGCCCGTAGAACTCGGTAACACGCTGACGATCTGGCTGGGTGAATCGCTTGTGCCTGGCGCCCTTTCCCTCAGCCGAGGTAAAATAGTGCACCCCCATTCCCAGGAGATCCCATCTTCGGGTCCCTGGTTGACTCCTCCCTAGCCCTTTTGGGTCCGCAGTTCAGCGGAGGAACTCGCCGACCCAAGCCACTACGGGTACCCAATCTACCCTGTACTGGAATAGGTGCTCCACAGGTAAGGCCTCCTGTTCAGACTCCCCCTGTGTGTAATTCCGCGGTACTGTCCACTCACGAGCGGAGCCCCGTGTCTACAACAGCACCAACTTTTCCACATAGGTCCTAACAGGCCATGTGATGTATTTGCCACTCTTTGCCTCCCCTGCAGGGTAGGTGTGGCCTCCGCAGGGTCTTCTCCCCCTGAAAGAAGGGCTAAGACCCCCTTCCCTCAATGTGTGTAAGGGCCCCGGCCGTAGTTGCTCTATGCGAGAAACATAGAGAGAAAAGAGACCCAGCCAGGCTGGCCCGTTCCCAGGTTGGTGGCCATCACCTTGTTCCCCCCTCCAGGGTACCCAGAAGGACTCTGATGGCTTTAATGGGGCATTGGGGAAGGGTGCGTGCAGTCTGATAAAGCTGGTCGCCTTTGCACGTAAGAATACCTGCTCGCTCCTGTATCAGCAGTTCACGTACACGGCTCAGCGCATGGCACGTTTATAAGTGGACCCCTAGTGTCGCTTCTCTGACACAACGAGGAGAGAGCGACAGAAGGGGAACGTCTAGGTTCAGTATGTAACCTCCGTTCCACGATAGAGGGAACGAGACGTTGTGTCTTCCCCGCCACATTGCTGAGCCGAGCCACTGTTGTGGCCGGACCATTTCTGGCTCCTCAGAAAAATCCTGAATGAACTCCCGTATTTGCCCCGCTTAAATACCCGTATGTCCGGGGGCGGGATATGCAAATACCGGCTGCCAACTTCTCATTGACCTATTTTCATAGATCAGAGGTGTATATCGGCGCTCAAGAGAGACCCCTAGTGTCGCTTCTCTGTCACAACGTCTCGTTCCCTCCATCGGGGAACGGAGGTTACATACGTAACCTAGACGTTCCAGCACATACCTTCAAATAGTCACACATATGTTGAGCACACATTCCATCATGACCACAGGCCTTTACACACACACACACACACACACAGTAAACTGCATGTTTGCCCGTCAGACATAACTGTGGTACAAATCAACAATGTTTACATTGATTACACCTGATTAATGTATACTTAACTTGATAAAAATACACCACACCATCAGAATTAAACTCCCTAATGTATCAAATACATTTAAAAAAGGTGTGTAAGTTATTAATGCATAAAAGTAAAAAAATGTAACTCTCACATGGCTGTGAGCACTGTCCTTTCCCTCACGCTCTTTCTTTCACATGTACACAGACACCGAGGGAGAGATGCCACATGAAGATGGTTTAAGTTTATGAGTTTCTTGCTTGTTTATTATGTGTCAAAATTACAGACAGCATTTTGAATAATGACAGCTGGCTGTCGCATGGACAAGTGCTTGTGAGTTTCTTTTTCTTCGATCTTCAATGGTCATGAAAATTCTGTACCATCATAACCACACACTGCAAGACTGCATACCTTGTTGATGCTTTATAACGAGACCATCAAGCAGATGCATCGCTCTGTGTCAATGTGTAATAGACCAGTAAAAATGTCACCTGCTAGAAATGTATCAAGCACCATGTCTACCACGGTTATGCAAAATCAGTGGGGAAGCACGTTCCCAAAAATCATTGTATTATAATCATCATTATGAATTTCTCAAGGCCATCGATTATAGTGCCCTCTTGCGCATGCACACGAGCAAACACATAGATCATGAGGAAATAGTGCGCATCCATGATGTGAGAAATGCTCAATTATGATTATAATTCAATGATTCAATGTCTGTTAATGCTGATATTCTGTAAAGCTGCTTTGAAACGATGTGTGTTGTGAAAGGCGCTATAGAAATAAAATTGACTTGACTTGATTTTTCGGAACGTGTATTGCATAAACTTTGCATAGGCTGTATGTAAAGACTTATATATAAGTAGAGCTGTCTTCAATGTAAAAAGGTTGGGAACCACTGATCTGCGTAGAGGACGTTGTTCCGACCAAAAAAAAACCCCAACCAGAAACCATTGGTTAACAGCGATGTTCACGCAGCACTTAATGCGTGGACCTCCGCTTTTAATTTTGGGAATGCGGAGGAGCATAAACAAGTCAGTTATGCCCTCTGTAACTCTATCAGTGCAGCCAAACGCCAGTACAGGCACAAGATTGAAGGACAGTTCAACACCACCGACTCTAGAAGTATGTGGCAGGGAATTAACATTATTACGGACTACAAAGGGAATAAAAACTCCGCCGTGAACACCGCTGCCGCTCTCCCGGACAAGCTAAATACATTTTATGCTAGTTTTGAGGGAAATAACACCACCCTCACGGAGAGAGCACTCGCGGCTGACGCTACAGAAGTTGGTGCACTCGACGTCTCTGTTGCGGATGTAACCCAATCCTTCTGATGGGTGAACATCCGTAAAACCACGGTTCCAGGTGGCATTAGTCATCAGAGCGTGCGCGAACCAACTGGCTGGTGTTTTTACACACATCTTTAACCTATCCCTCTCCTTGTCTGTAGTCCCCACATGCTTTAAAACATCAACCATTGTGCCTATACCAAAGCGCTCCACTGATGAGGCCATTGCATCTCTAATACACACTGCTCTCTCCCACCTGGAAAAAAGGAACACACATGTGAGAATGCTGTTTGTAGACTACAGCTCAGCATTCAACACCATAGTGCCCTCCAAGCTTGATGAGAAACTCCGGGCTCTGGGCTTAAACAGCTCACTGTGCAGCTGGATCCTGGATTTCCTGTCAGGCACATCATCGGAGGTGAGCTTCCCTCCCTCTAAGATATCTATAACAGGCGATGTGTGAAAAAAGCTCGGAGGATCATCAGAGACTCCAGCCACCCGAGTCATGGTCTGTTCTCACTGCTACCATCAGGCAGGCGGTATCGCAGCATCAGGACCCGCACCAGCCGACTACATGACAGCTTTTTCCCCCAAGCAATCAGACTGTTGAACACTTGATCTATCAGGATCAATAATTAGCACTGCACTTTATTAATCTATAATCTCACACTGGACTGTCAACATATTCTCAAATTACTACTACATATACATACATATATATATATATATATATATATATATATATATATATATATATATATATATATATATATATATAATTTTATTTTTCATATACACTTTATTTTATTGTATGTGTATTATATATTTTGTGTATTGTTAACTGTACATTGTATATAATTATTGTGTTGTGCAGAGGTGTTTCCAGCATTGAAGGACATCCGGGGCTTAGCCCAGACAATTTTATTTTCACACTAGCAACCACTTCCCTTTAGTCCAGAGCTGGTGAGAGGGTTTTCTTTGAGTTTTGCTCTGGCTGGGCCTGTTTCTACAGTTCCTAAATCTTCCACTCTAGTACTATCCTCAACATCCTCTCTCCTCCCTGAATCATCTGTGATGCAAAAGATCAGATACAGCACATAACTTATTGCAAATCAGCTTCAAACAACTCATTCATCAAGTGCTACATATGTCAAATTGTAGACCAATACCATTGAAGTAAATGTATTGGGAAGAGCAGATCAGTGGGATTGCCCTAAGATCTATCATGATTCTTGAATTGTCATGTACATTACCATAAAGTCATCACAAAAGAGTTATATTATAGTGAGTAAAGTGAGGTAAAAAAATATTGAATATAAATAATTTATATTTTTTGACATAAATAGTCAAAATGATGTATAAGATCCTCAGTTAAAGCAATACATGAATGACTATAGTCTTGACACACTATGGCATCGAACTGTATATAATTCTCATCATCTCTATGAGAATAATTAATCTGTCAAAATCCTTTCATTAGGATCATTGAGATAAACAATGTTTCACTTTTAACTTTCTCTAAAGTAAAGTGACTTATTAATTGTTCCCAGTTTCTTTCCTACTCTCTACAAAACCATTTAAATAAATATTCACAAATCTTGATGGTAATCTCATTAAAATATATGTCATATATATGCACGATTAAACAATGATTTTGTATTTGATTGAGTTTTTAAATATAATATGACTGAATTAAACCTGAAGTTAACTTGCACAGCGGTAGATGGAGATTCATATTTAATAAACAGCCAATCAGCGCCGCAGACTCCAGCTTTTAACAGCATCACTGTTGCCATGGCAATACTAATGTAGTTTAAGTGTTGCTCAGCAATATGACTTTCCTCTGCTCATTCATCTTCATTATGCAGCATTATTAGCTATTGTAAATCAGCACTACTGTCTCGTGCAGCATCCCAAAGTTCATTGAACGCTTGTCCCGCACTAGTGATGACACCGAACAGGTCAAAGTGACATGCTAGTGTTTATTATTATCACACAGCATCTGTCCACAGCGGTTACACAGTGTAGAATCAGAGATTTGCTGATGTAGATCTGATGTGGTTTTGTGTTGTAATAAATGTATTTTTCTTCAGTGAACATCATAATTATAATAGTAGAAATAGTTTTGTTGAATTAGCGGCTCGACTGTATTTAACACTTAACAACAGTTTTGCAAAAGAAACATGAAATAAAATAAAGATGTAATTAATTGCATAAATCAATGACTGTTGTAAAACAAACTGAAGAACTTTGCAACAGATTTTTAGCAGCAATAATTTTGAATCTTTTCTGTTGCGATACCTTTTAATTTGTGTTTCCAGCTCGTGAAACCGTTTTTCCCTTTGCGCTTCACTTTTCTGTGCGTTTCACTTTATGGCACTGTTTCGATGTGGGGGTGGAGTCAGGGGATTGGGGGCGTGTACAACGGGCTCAGGGATCCCTCCCTGGAAGTTACGTCATTAACTTGAGACACGGATCAGATCACAACACATCAATCATCATGGCCTGTCACTACTCTTTTATTATTATTATTATTATTATTATTATTATTTGATTGCATTTTAACAAGAACAAAACTTAATTTACATACAAGAGTACATATAACCAAACATGTCAACGGTAAAAAAAATTATAAATAAAATTAAAAAAAAATTCATAAAGGCATTTTACAGAAAAAAAACTTTCAACTTAAAATTAAATAGCTGTAAAGTTTTCCTTGCTTTTCAGTTTTTACTTTTGGATATTGTTTATAAATATATTTTAACATCGATTTTAAATTGTTTAAAATGTGGCATTTTTCATTTGACTTTATGAATATAATAACGGGCAATTATAATAATTAAATCAAATATAAACAGAATATTTTTATCACATCAAATGAAAAACATTTTAGCATAACAACAAAGTTAACAAGAATCAAAGTTTTACTTTGTGAATAATTATTGAGTTCTTTCCAAAACTCTCCCAAAATAAATGAAGAATAGTCTCATAAAACACAAATATCTTCCATGTCGACTTTAAAGTGACTTTGATGGAGAATCTGATATGAAACTCTTTCACTTTATTTATGAGTATAATCGTCCAAATTTATCTCCAATCAAAACGTTTTTAATAGAGAATTCAGTGAGTAATAACAGCACGTGTATTTTACATTGATAAATATTATTACATCCAGAACTTGTGAAATCTTTGTCCTGCAACTTGATACAAGCAGTAAAAAAGAATAATTATTAATAATTATTATTACATTCAAAATGTCTTTGGGAATTTCATGTAATACCAAAAATATTGATTTGATCAAGTGAAAAGTTGTAAATATGAACAAATTCAGGATAATTGTATAAAACACCTTTATTTCTGATCAACTGTTGAACCCAAATAATTCTCACAAATATTGATTTGTTTCTAATCCTCGTGTATCTGTTATTCCAAATCATACATTTATGGGGAATTATGACTATAAGAGCGCATGAAAGTAATGCTTGTTTGTGGAAAGTTTAATGGGTATTTTATTAATATCATAATCACATTTCTATATGAACTCTATAACACTTTTAAAATATAAATGTAGGTATTGTATATCATATACTTTACTTATTTATTTTAATAATATCATCTATTAGATTTTGCAACTTCTTTGCCTTTATTAACTTTATTAAATCTAATCTGAAACTTCATAAACTCTCAATTCTTACAGTATAAATGTGTTTGCTGAGCTTGTCTCCAGTATGTTTGTATTATTTAAATGAAGATACATTATTCATTAATGAGAAATCATTTAGTGATCAGATAATATTGATGGTTCAATGGAAACTCTATTTAATGAATTAGAAATGAACCAGAAATGGATTCGTGACTGTTTAGATGAATCTCTGTTACTCATGTGTACTCTTTCTAAAGTGTGTGTTTAAATCTCATATATCAATTTCACAACATCCAGATAACTCTGAATCAGTAGCACATGGTGTAATTCTATCCATCTTAACATCCGGGACAATATTAAAGTCCCCACCTAGAATCATTTCAACATCATGAAATCTTTCTCTAACCTTATTAATCTCATTTTCAATATCAGAGAACAAATCAACATTATATTTGTGAATATTTGCATATACAGTACCTAACAAAACATCTTCCCATCAATGGATACTGTTAGAATTATCCCCACTGTGGACTTTGACAGTCTCAGTCACCATTCACATTCATTGTAAAGAATATTGATGCAGTGAATGTGAATGGTGACTGAGACTGTCAGTCCCTAACTATCTGCCTTACATATCCTTTTGTGCCCTACATAATAATGTAAGTCACATGATTTGGGAACAACATGAGGGTGAGTAAATGGCAGAATATTAATTTCTGGATACTGTGTTTTCATTGGATGTAGGCTATTTAATAATATGTTTCAAATGCCATGTGAAAACAGTAAAGGGATTTGTGGATTATGAATAAAATGGGGTCATTTTATTGAGCAGTATGTCATATATATACACATGTCATATATATTACTGTTATGACAATACACCGCTGGCATCAACTCACAGCATTTACAAACATGGTTACTCAGACCTGATGTGTTTGCTGCATTGCAGTCAATTCTAATAACATCAAATAAATGACAATATACACCGTATGAATTCAAATCAAAGTGCAAAAGAAACTTGTCTGAGTCTTAAATGGCATTATAATATAACAGGCATAGCTTTTCATAGCTGAACAACTGTTTGGCTAAAACATTAAAAACTTTTGATTTATAAAACACTTAAATACAACATCTCATCAACTTCATACAGTGAAACAAAATGATTGTACTCTCCAAAACTGTCCTGTGAGTATTTGACATGATTCTGACTTGTAACCAATAAACATTGATTAACTAAATGAGCTCCAGTCATTGATTTTCTTCAATTACAGTATGTCCATTGCAAAGCAATCTCCAGTTAGCACATGGTCAAACTCTGCACAGAATTCTGGGTAAGAGTTGTAGGTATACGGTAAGTCGAGAACCGCTCGTGTGTGCAACAGGCCTCCATCCAAGACCACATAATCCATTAAACATGACTTCAATTCTGTCTTTACACACGTGTAGATCCTGTACAGAACCGTAAGAAGGTCTCGAGCTTTCTTTGGTCTAGGCTTCTCACATAGCGTTGCAAATGATTAAGGGTCAGTTGCTCCTGCTGGTTCAGAAAGTCTTTTGATGGCTTAAACATTTGTGCCACTTTCTTGTTTGTAGCTTTCTTTGAATTATAAGCTTCCAGAATGCTTTGTGTGGTTAGATGCCACTTGGCATAATGGAGCGGAAGCAGTCAATTATTAATTGATGCTCTTGAAGCAGGACTTTGTGAGCCATTGTCAAAATAGCAGAATGCATGTTCTGTTTTGGAGGCAAGCAGTGTGAGAAGAAGAGTTCAAGTAAATCTTCTTCATCACTTTCATCCATTCTGCCTTGAACTGCTTTTTCAACCATGGATTGCTCTGAGATAGACAAATATTTTAAAAAGGAGGACATCAGAAGCTCTTCACCCACAGTGTCAACACCCTGATGCCAATATAAATGCTGGAGACAACCAGACAGGAATCAAACCATGATCCCCTTATACATTCACCCACACTCTTCAAACAGCTCGCCCCTCTCTCTCTCTCTCTCTCTCTCTCTCTCTCTCGCTCTCTCTCAGAGTAGTCTGGCCGCAGTCTTGTTCTTCCTCACCCTCACACTGAGCAAGGAAATCTTCCCAGAAGGCTGTGTACAGTTCCCGTGACACTCCATCGTCATCAAGAGCGTTTTCATTTGTCAATTCAATTCGCAGGGCTATTTTCAGTATTTGGGGGTCCGTGAAGATCTCCAAAACATCTTTTACAACATTGACCCGTCTTATCTTCACATATCGAATGTGTTTCACTCCCTCGAAAGCTTCTTCTAATGCTGTCATAAGGTGGTGTTCAGAGATCTATCTAATCCATCTAAATCCATTTATGTTTTGATCATTTAATGGTGGATCCTATAGGATTAAAAATTGGAAATGTGTATTATGTGTGTAGATAACATTAAAGAACTCAGTGCCAGTGTGACGGTGGGCTTTTATTTCAACCACTAGAAACACATCCAATCCATTTCATGAGTCATGTAATACTAAAACTATTACTACACATTTATTGTGTCAGTTGTTATAAAGCCTAAATACATAGTTGTAGTAAAGCATCAGGCCACATTGGCACTAAACAAACACATTAATTTGGCATTATAAGATTATAACCCAAAAATGGAAAATTCTGTCGTCATTCTCATGTTCCCAGATAGCAAAAAATGTCCGCACGGCTTCGTTTTGCCGCCGTCCCCAAGCTGTCGGCTATAGGTGCGTTCAGACGGCGGGCCGCCCGCTTCATTTTCTCTGGCGGTTGCCTCGCGGCATGTCGACCATGGCGGCCGGCGGCAAGCCGCTTTGAAATACTGAGGACAGCTTAGACTCTCAAAATCGACCAGCCATGTTGGCTATTATTATTTTTTGCTCCAAAGCCATTAGGGTTTATAACAGATTCTTGACTCTTGATTCCATGATAAGGTAAGGTTTAGGAAATGACATTTAAATTACTTTGAAACTCTGAGGCGATTATACAGTAATATATGTAAAATATATTGAATTATTTATGCACAGGTGAAAATTGTTTACATTTATTTGATTGATGCACATTAAAACATGCACCAATAAACCAAAAATAATTCCTTTTTGTAAAACTTGGCAATAAATATCTTTCTGATTCTGATTAGGTTTTAAAATAGATATTTAATTCATGGTATGAACAATTTAGCAGAATAAATTGATGAAGTTAGACTTTTCACCAATGCCTGTATCAGTGAACAGTGAAAGACATCTGCAACATGGCCAAAATATCGGGTATACTTTAATTATTTTTTATTAATTTGCAACCATGGTGATATCTATCATAAACATGAAAATCCCTGTTTTGACGTGAAGGATAAACTCAATGAAAAGCGAAATTATCCTCTGGTTTCACAGTTAGCTAGAAATTTCGTTTATGTCTACATTTTTCCAACCTCGATTTTTTTGTTATTTTACCTTTTACAGGTTTTGCAATTTGACCTGTACAAATGTTTAAGAAAGTGTTAAAGTCCCTGTAAAGGTAATACAAAAAATCTAAACGCATTATAAATGTTAAAAATGTATTGCTAAAACACATGACAAAGACTGAACTGTGAAGTTCCGCTGTCGCCATATCTGTTTCCGGTTTACTTGCGCGTCGCCTAAAATGTCTTTTTACTCGATGTCTCCAGAATCTTCCGAAAATACGCGTCAGCTGATGTTCATCGCATTGTTGATGCCTGGTCCCCTGCTCCGACAAGCAAGAGGGACAAGGGCTTTAAACTCTACATATCGAAGTTATCTGCACAACTACAAGGGTAAGTATTTTAATTTAATGTGTGTGCGGCAGATAGCGGCTAAGCTAGTTCAGCCACGTGTTCATTTTTAATGTAACGTTAGTATAGAAGCTTGTTTTTTCTTAGTTTTAAAGCAGACTGTTTGTTAATTTTTGTGATAATTGTGATATCAATTATATTAACTTGGTCTCCTCTCAGTTTCTAATAAAGATCAGGGCACAGGTGAAGTCACTGTCAGGGCATTGTGTTACAGGTCCATGAGGAAAGCAGATAAACCTCACAGTTGAGTGTATGGTGAAGCTAGAATTAATAAGACCGCAGTTATAGGCTTGTTACTTTAATAGCCCGATGTTCCTGGGGACTCGGCTAAGGTTATTCACGTTTAATGTAACTCAAATAAAATGAAAACAGTTATTGTAGGCAGGTAAGTTTCCCTAGCTGGTTCCCTCTGGGTAAAATGCGTTCTTATTCAAGTTTTCAACTCAGTCATTCGTTAAGATGCAATCTTGTGTTATAAGTATTAGACTATCATGATTATACAGTGAGCAAGCTATATAAATAAGTATTTAATATAATAAGTGTAGAGCAACAACCGAGGGTGTAAGGTAAAGGCTGAATATTGTAGATTTATTACAATATGTTGCATGTTTGAATTAAAATACCTGTGGATATGCAGGAGCACACACTCTACAAAGGCCTGACTGGAGATTTGCCTGATCTATCCGTCCTTCAGGTGAGTAGGGATATAACAATAGCACATTTCACTGTACAGTATGATATATCAACCAAAATCTATATACCAATATTTCATTATTTTCTTTTTCCTCCCTTTTACAAACAAATATTCTGCTTCAAAGAAAAAAAATGAAATTGATGTTCTCATAAGGGTTCTTCATTATGAACTTGTATGCCATGCATAACATACTGTGGATAGAAATTACAGGGAAAGTTACTGGTATGATAATTGTGGTTATATTATATTACTATTATATTTAGTGTATTGCTAATCAATATATTGTTACTTCCCAGATGACAGCGGCTCGCTTCAAGAGCAGGTGAAGCAAGTTGGGACAATGTTGAAGACATTTGCTCGCACTGGGCAATCGGGTACAACTTGCAAACAACACCTGTGGTTGTTGGTTTAGTTCCCACTGGGGCCACCTGTACATGTAGTAGACCTAGATATAAATGTCATAGTTTAGTATTTGAAGGTCCAGGACTGACTACTTTATTCTTTTATTCTGGGAACCCCTGTAGGTGCAGATCAAACCCTAATGCTGCGACGCCTTGGGAGTTTGGCGATGTTGTGCGTAGCATGGACGACAAAATGCTATGCTGCAACGTTTCAGTGCCAATGTGTCTGTTGGAGAGTTATCCCTGCCAGGGGATCTGTTACTCCCCCCTAGACACCCAGGAAGATTTGGCGTTGCTTGACAACAGTTTGAGGCAGGATAAAGAGCTCCAGCAACGATTTGTAAGTGTGCCGATTTCGTTTATAACGGTATAGGGTAATCTAAAAAGTACAATTAAGATCGTACACTGCATATTCTACAGTCTGAATCCACAGCCTGTCACATTTTAAATTTATGAGAATCTTCAGAGAAATGTAATTTGTAACATGTTTTTTTTGTATTTTCAGCTTCGGTTTTTGGCAATCAAATGTGGGAGGGACCTAAAGACAACCGTGTGGCTGAATGCTTCAGAGTATCTTCTCTAATCACCTTTCCATCAATACAACCTGGACTGGTGTAGGGGATAAAGCATGTTTTAGAGACATGTTCCTGAAGACCATTGTTCAAAGTAAGTTGGATATTTTTTTATATTTAAGTAGATGTGTATGACCTTATGCCATTCAAATGGAATGACAGATCTTTATTTTCTACAGGAGCCATCCGGAAGAACCCGGCAACCCAGGATGCCACTGATGAGGCGATCCAGGTTAACGCTACGCGTTACCTGAAAGGAGCATCTGAACATGAAGGTGGAAAAGGCGCCAGACAGCTGAGAGGGACCCACAGCCGACCCCTTAAACCTAGGCTGACTACTGACACCCCAGCATCACTGACAACTGGAACCCTTTCTTTATCCTGCAGTCAGTAACATCAAGACCCCTAAAAAGCCTGCTAAAAGTGTCAGACTACACTCACCCAATCCACACTGTTCACTGTGGAAATTGCTCTTTTTTTTTTTTTTTTTCTCGTGACCCTGCTTTGAGGGCAGCTCCTTGGATGAATATGGGATGGTTTGTCCTTTTATACAGGCACACGAGGAATCACTGAAGATATGCCAATTTGCACTGCCTCATTCTGGAGGTCGGGGAAAACCGGTGATTCTTAGCCCACTACGCCACGCAGACCCCAACCTCTCCAGACATTCTGATTGGCTGTGTTCTCTACAGCCAGATTTTCTGCTGTTAATTATATTTATTCCCACTTGTTGTCATGTGTAAGTTGAATGTCAAAATGTATATTATACCTGTTATCCTGCACATTCCTTGATACCAAAGATCTCAAATATTTCATATACAATTTGCTGCTTATTTCATTGTTACAGTGCTTAACTATTCTATTTTTAAATATAGCTTGTAAATCCTAGATTATACATCTAATACTTGATATCTGCACATTATCTGGTATCAAATATTCTACTTACCGTGACTTTAGTATTGGCTTATTTCATTCCGTCAGTGCTTAACAATTCTATTATAGTTTGTAAATCCTATTTCATACCTCTGATACTTGATATTGCACATTAACTAGTACCAAAAATTATACTTTCATTCCATCACAGTGCTTAACTGTTATTCTATTGTTACATATAGCTTGTAAATCCTTGTGCCACAGGTCAGCATTGCAGTTATAATGGTATATTCTACTCCAGAGCTTTACTCTAAATTATTACCACTTAACCTATTGTTAGAAATGACTTGTAAATATGATGTTATACCTCAATTTATTTGGTATCCTGCACTTTCTTTGGTACCAAATATCCTCATTGCTTATGTTTACTGGTAATTCTTTTCATCCCAGAGCTGACCTCTTTATATTATTAACAATTATTGTAAGTGTTACAATAGTGTTTTTAAAAAAAAAAGAAATTGGAAACCTGCATGTTCTTTTGTGTGTGTGTGTATATATAATGTTTGTATTTTTGTTATTTATATTTCAGTGATATGACATCTTGTTTCAATGACAGTTACTGTACTTTGAAATGTGGAATTAAAACGCCAAATGGAAATTTGTCTGGTTTGATCAATCATTATTCTTGATAAACTGCATGCTATAAATATATATATATATATAAGCGGCGGCAGATCGCTCGAAAAAAGCGTTTGCCTCCGACATAACGGCGGCTGGCCAGCGGGCCGTCCGCGTATCGAAGGCGGTAGGCCGGCGGACCGCCGTCGAACGTGTTTGCAATATCGCCATTCTGCCGCTTCTACTGCCGCCAGCGGACCGCCGACTTCTTGCTATCTGGGTCTGCAATAATAATAATGTCTTTGTTAAACGATTTTCCCCAAAAAATCGATCTGTTTTTAATCTTAATGTCCACATTATTCCAAAGAATGTTCTGTGGGGAGAAAAGTTGTGGTTGTAAAGCAACATCCAAACTAACAGCCTGTTGATGGAATTTAGCCTATTTTATATTTTCCCAACAGAGTAATTACACCTCAATAAGAACGAGAGGACACCAATCCTATTAAATATATTATTGGGGATAAAATACCACATAGAGTCATAGTCAAACATCTCTTCAAACAATTGACTTTAAATGTGTTATTAGTGTCAACAAATGTAGAACTTCGATATCAAGTAAAACTTGATCAATGTTTTGGGAAGTGTTGCTGTCAGTATATAAGGATAGGGAGGGGTAAACAAATCTAGATAAACCTTCTGCTTTTGATAAAACTCTGCCTAATAGAGAGAAATCTCTTTGAAGCCAATTATTAAATGTATTCTTAGTTTTAATTAATTGTGGTGATAAATTGAAGTGCTGTCAGCTCATTATATTGTTGGTTATCTGAATCAGATACTTCACTTCACTTCTGACTGGTGCAATTGAATTGAGTTTCTGAGGTATCATATAAACAAATCATTTCACATTTAGATAAAGTCCAGATGCATTTGAAAATACAAGAGTGTAATTCAATAACAGTTCTGTGTATGATGTCATAGTGTTAAACAATGATCAGAGAAAACCTTTGACCTGTGTGACATCACTGACTCCGCCCACACACAGACTTCCTGCATTCATGAAGAGAAACACACACACTTCCACACGCAGGTATTTCCTTATAAACTCACTCTATATGAGACATGTTTGATACATGAAGTGTAAATATGACATAGAACAGTACAAGATGTATTTTAGTCGAGTTTATTTTAATAATGAATGTGATTTATGACAGTTTGAACTGCAGGAACTTCAGTTACTTTCACTTTCATCTTCTGACACAGAACCGTCTCAAAAACAAATCTGTGTGTGAAAGATTGTGTTCAGAAATATTCCATGACTGTATTCAGAGTGTCATACCTGCATTTCTGAAAGAGACTCTCTCTGCTGATACCTGTGCTTTGTCCTGCCCGTGATGCTGTAGTCAGAAGACATGATGAGCTGAAGACTAAAGAAAGAGTCGCAGGAGAGAACAACATTTCATCATGTCTGACAGCAGAGGTGAGATACACAAACAAGAGCATTTCATTCTGTCCATATAATCCACATTTCTATTGATCTCTGCTGTTATGTGTCACTCTGATGTGTCCTGCAGACAAATATAAGTGTCATAAATTACATTTTGATCAAATAAATAATCATTTTGTTTTCTGCAGTGTCTCCTGTCATCAACCCTTCTCGTAGGAGAAGAAGGAGCAAAGACATTCCCCCTTTCAGTAAGTCTTTGTATAGATAACCCTGAAGTGATGAACCGTATATGGACATTATGGGCTGTTTCATCACTTTTAAATCATATGTGCCAAAATCAGTCAAATACATCATCATGTTGGGATTCATTAAATCTCTAAAGATCTTGTTGCCCTGTCACAAGATGTTCCCATGTGTGATTAACTATGTCTCCATCTAAGGTTTTCTGTGATAAAGGTGTAGATCATCAAAATGTTCACTGATAAGAAGACCACATCTTTTTTTGTCAAGAAAAATGAATACAAAAAATCTAGTGTGATAATTGTTGGCCTGTTTTAATCATGACTACAAGCTATACATCCCTGAAACCAATTTACTGTATGTGTGGCATTACTGTGACAGAATATCTCGTATCATGCACCTGTCAATAATAAGTGCAAGGAGAACAAATGATTGGCCACACTTTGTGATTCATATTCACTGTGTATTCTGTGTATTCATTAAATATGCTTGTCCACACTGTTAAAATAATAAACGACAGTCATGAGATTAACCCCTAATACAATAATCATATAAAGATGTTTCAATTAAAAATAAATACACAACTCTAGAAGCTTTTTTGGAGTGGAACTCATAGCAACATTACCGGTAATAAATTCAATAAATTGGCAAAAGAAAATGCATTCAATAAAATCAAAAATACCAAATGTTAAAATAATATTGTTAGAGCTGTATAATTGCTTTTTCTTTTCACAAACTTAAATTAAGCTGATCCTGTTCTGTAAACAACACTAGATAAGACTATTAAAAGTATTTGTCCAATGCAAAAATAAGCTTTTGAAAATTTTAAATCTTTTAAAGATTTTAAATATACAGGAAAGTATTCACAGCGCTTCACTTTTTATTCATTATTTTACTAAACATTCTACAAACAATACCCCATAATGACAATGTGAAAGAAGTTTGTTTGAATCTTTGCAAATTTACTAAAAATAATAAAATAAAAATCACATGTACATAAGTATTCACACCCTTTGCCGTGACACTCAAAATTGAACTCAGGTGCTTCCTGTTTCCACTGATCATCTTTTAGATGATCTTGATTGGAGTCCACCTGTGGTAAATTCAGTTGATTGGACATGATTTGGAAAGGCACACACCTGTCTATATAAGGTCCCACAGTTAACAGTGCATGTCAGAGCACAAACCGAGCCATGAAGTCCAAGAAATTGTCTGTAGACCTCCGAGACAGGATTGTATGGAGGCACAGATCTGGGGAAGGGTACAGAAAAATCTCTGCAGCATTGAAGGTCCCAATGAGCACAGTGACCTCCATCATCCGTAAATGGAAGAAGTTTGGAACCACCAGGACTCTTCCTAGAGCTGGCCGCCCGGCCAAACTGAGCGATCGGGGGAGAAGGGCCTTAGTCAGGGAGGTGACCAAGAACCCGATGGTCACTCTGACAGAGCTCCAGCATTTCTCTGTTGAGAACCATCCAGAAGAACAACCATCTCTGCAGCACTCCACCAATCAGGCCTGTATGGTAGAGTGGTCAGACGGAAGCCACTTCTCAGTAAAAGGCACATGAAAAGATCCAAAATGGTGCTATTTTTGTTAGTTAGCCCGACTTTTACGGCACATGGAAATCGGAGCAACCGGTGTTCATGTTTACCATCGCCAGACACTACTAAAATATAAGATTCATGCAACAACCAAGCTGCATGATGATCTGCAGGAGAAGCTACGTGACCTTGGTTGCTGCGGAGACCAGGCCTCCAGTCCTCTGTGTCGTCTGATGCCGGTGGCCAGGGGAGAGGACGTCGTAAGCGGTGTGCGAGGAAGCGGAAGCGCATCCATGCTAGGCTAAAAACAAACCCTAGCCGGCTGGCTCTCCCATCTATCCGACTCCAGCAGACTACACAGCGTGAGTTTAGAGACTGCTGCGTCTTTGTTTTCAAGGAGACGTGGCTCAGTGACAGAGTTCCGGATGACGCCATTCAGCTAGACGGGCTCACCTCGTTTCGTGCCGACAGAAATGCAGATCTGTGCGGTAAGACTCATGGTGGTGGCTTGTGTGATGAAAGAACTGTGCTAGTCTCTAGTTACTGCTCATCGCTGGTGGAGCTTGTGACTGTTAGATGCAGACCGTTTTATTTACCACGGGAATTCACCACTGTTATCATAACCGAAGTTTACATTCCCCACCAGTGCTAACGCTAAGGAAGCGCTCTGTGAACTGTATGGGGCTTTGAGCGAACAGCAGAACGCTCATCCTGATGGACTGTTTGCTGTCAGAGATTTCAACCATCCAAATCTCAAGACAGTGCTCCCTAAATTCCATCAGTATGTGGACTTTGCAACGAGAGTGGTGAATACACTTGATCTTGTTTACACAAACATCCCAGGAGCGTACCGGGCAGAGCCCCGCCCCCACCTTGGCTACTCAGACCACATCTCTGTTATGCTAATTCCTGCATACAGACCGCTCGTCAGACGCACAAAACCGCTTCAGAAGCAGAGAGGCTCGTCATGAGGCACATTAAGACCCAGCTGCCCCCTTCACTAGTCCCACTGCAGTTTGTGTATTGTCCCAACCGTTCAACAGATGACGCCATCGCCACCACCCTCCATCTGGGCCTCACCCACCTAGATAAAGGACTCATACATTCAAATGCTGTTCATAGACTTCAGCTCATCATTCAACACAATCATTCCTGAGCTCCTGATTGGAAAGCTGAACCTGCTGGGCCTGGACACCTCCCTCTGCAACTGGATCCTGGACTTCCTGACTGGGAGACCTCAGTCAGTCCGGATCGGGAACAGCATCTCCACCACCACCACACTGAGCACTGGGGCCCCCCAGGGCTGTGTGCTCAGTCCACTGCTGTTCACTCTGCTGACTCACGACTGTGCAGCAATGCACAGCTCGAACCACATCATCAAGTTCGCCGATGACACGACCGTGGTGGGTCTCATCAGCAAGAACGACGAGTCAGCATACAGAGAGGAGGTGCAGCGACTAACGGACTGGTGTAGAGACAACAACCTGTCTCTGAACGTGGACAAAACAAAAGAGATGGTTGTTGACTTTAAGAGAGCACAAAGTGACCACTCTCCGCTGAACATCAATGGCTCCTCTGTGGAGATCGTCAAGAGCACCAAATTCCTTGGTATTCACCTGGCGGAGAACCTCACCTGGTCCCTCAATACCAGCTTTATTACCAAGAAAGCCCAGCAGCGTCTCTACTTTCTTCGAAGGCTGAGGAAAGCACATCTCCCACCCCCCATCCTCACTACATTCTATAGAGGGACTATTGAGAGCATCCTGAGCAGCTGCATCACTGCCTGGTTTGGGATTTGCACCGTTTTGGACCGCAAAGCCCTGCAGAGGATAGTGAGGACAGCAGAGAAGATCATCGGGGTCTCTCTTCCCTCCATCAAAGGCATTTACAAAAAACACTGCATCCGCAAAGCAACCCAACACACACACACTCCTGTACACCACCCAACATTTGCACATGTCCAGAGTTGCACTTTAATTACTGTCACTTTATAACTGTCTGCTACCTCAATAACTGCTATGTGCATAGAACACTATCTCAGAGTATGTTATGTTTACATTTGGCATTTTTAGAAAGTGTCATCTTTTTGCACTACTGTGTACTGGTTGGCGCTGCACTGTCTCTTACTGTGTCTATTGTCCTGTTCATTGTTAGTAATTTATTGTACTGTCCCGTACATTTTGCACACATTTGCACGTTCACTTTTTATAGGTTATTTAGTCTGTGTAGTCTCATGTGGTTCTGTGTTTGTCCTATGTTGTTTTATGTAGCACATGGTCCTGGAGGAACGTTGTCTCGTTTCACTGTGTACTGTACTAATTATATATGGTTGAAACGACAATAAACACCACTTGACTTGACGACAGCCCACCTGAAGGACTCTCAGACCATGAGGAACAAAATTCTCTGGTCTGATGAAACAAAGATTGAACTCTTTGGCCTGAATGGCAAGCGTCATGTCTGGAGGAAATCAGGCTCCACTCATCACCTGGCCAATACCATCCCTACAGTGAAGCATGGTGGTGGCAGCATCATGATGTGGGGATGTTTTTCAGCGGCAGGAACTGGGAGACTAGTCAGGATCGAGGGAAAGATGAATGCAGCAATGTACAGAGACATCCTTGATGAAAACCTGATTCAGAGCACTCTGGACCTCAGACTGGTGCGAAGGTTCATCTTCCAACAGGACAACGACCCTAAGCACACAGCCAAGATAACAAAGGAGTGGCTACGGGACAACTCTGTGAATGTCCTTGAGTGGCCCAGCCAGAGTCCAGCCTTAAACCCGATTGAACATCTCTGGAGAGATCTGAAAATGGCTGTGCACCGACGCACCCCATCCAACCTGATGGAACTTGAGAGTTCCTGCAAAGAAGAATGGGAGTAACTGAGTAACCAAAATAGGTGTGCCAAGCTTGTAGCTTCATACACAAAAAGACTTGAGGCTGTAATTGGTGCCAAAGATGCTTCAACAAAGTATTGAGCAAAGGCTGTGAATACTTATGCACATGTGATTTTTTTTTTGTTTTGTTTTTTATTTTAAGTAAATTTGCAAAGATTTCAAACAAACTTCTTCATGTTGTCATTATGGGGTATTGTTTGTAGAATTTTGAGGAAAATAATGAATTTAATAAATTTTGGAATAAGGATGTAACATAAATAAATGTGGAAAAAGTGAAGCGCTGTGAATACTTTCCGGATTCACTGTAGCCCTCTTTACCTCGGCTCGCGTTTGCTGAGCTTCTTCAGAAAATATAAATAGCTTAAATAAAATCAGAACAGGGCTGGACAATAAGGATTGCTGTTTCACGTGCGTACACTAACTTAAAGGGACAGAGCGCTAGAATTGTTCCCATAGTAAAAAAAATTACATTTATTTTATTTTTATTTAATTTCCCTTTAGAGATGTAGTGCAGAATGAAACGTAATAACCTTAGTTAAAACGGTTATACATGTGAAAATCACGAGCTCAGGATCCAACATGCAAGAATACATTTAATTAGGTAATATTTCAAAACGTAAACGTTAATTCGACATGATAATGGCATTTGATATGAAAAGAAGTAATTACTCTGCCTATTATTATTTTCATAACCTTTCAGCTGCAGGTGAAGATGAATATTTGAATACTTCATATCATCCTCATGACACACTTGTTACATGTCTCATTTCTGGACCGTACAGGTGTTTATGTGCTTTGTGTATCAGTCAGTGTTGGTCTTGTTTGGGTTGTCTGATATATTCACAGATTAGGACTAATGTCTAATGACTCATGGATTCTGAAGTTATTACATTCAGCCAATAATCTAATCTTTAACTCTGTGACTAAATCTTTGATCCTGTTTGTGAAAACATACACAGGGCCAAAAAGTTGACAGAATGATTTTAAAGTGTGACTGAAACCCATAATGTGCTCCACAGAATCTTAAAAACACAGGACGGCAGAGGTTAATGTGATGAATTAATAACTTTAAAGTGCTTTTATGGGGTTACATAAGGCATAAATCATATCTTGTATATTATGAACGTGATACAATTTTGGGGGAATAGAAATACACAATAATGTCAAACGTAATATACAGGATATAAAAGATATTTTGCTTTGGACAAAAAAATAATTATATTAAAACAGCTATTTTATGTTTTTGTGTTGGGCCAGGGGAAAGTTTGGCAAGGCAAGTAAACATTTGCTGTTATTTGATGTGTTCTCCCATTCTTTACTAAACAAGTTCACCCTGATTTTGTTTACTTCTGCTTTCCAAAACTGGAAATGTGAAAAGTGTCCAATTTACAAATGCCATTTCACATGATTTTTGTGTTGTGTTTGTTCCAGTGAGTGATTTGAGGATTGTTCTGCTGGGGACGAATGCTTCAGAAAACAGTCGAGTGGGGAACTTCCTGTTAGGAAGAGCAGTGTTTGAGACTGAAGAACCTCCAGATGTTGTAGAGAGAGTTGGAGGAAAACACATGACAGTCATCAACACTCCAAACATCTCACTCCATCAGATCACACAGAGACAGTGAGAGAGTGTGTGTCTCTGTCTGCACCAGGACCTCATGTGATCCTTCTGGTACTGAAACATGATCAGTGTTCAAGAGAAGAGAAAGAGTGTGTGGAGATGCTGCTCAACTCTTTCTCTCACACTGTTTATCAACACACCATGATGATCACCACACACGAGTCACACACTCAAGTCAATGACATTATACAGGAAATCATTCACAAATGCAACGACAGACACTTCAGACTGGAGAGAAACAGCACTCCTGCTCAACTGATGGAGAAATGTGAAGAGATTGTACACAGTAATGGAGGACATCATCTGATCTGTACTGAATGTGAGAGTGTGAAGCTGAATGTGGTTGTGTGTGGCAGTGACAGACGATTAAAAGCCTCCATATCAAATCTGATCCTGAATGAGAGCGACAGAAGATCAGAATCCAGTTCAGAGTGTGTGAGGATTGAAGGGGAGATGTCTGGACGTCTGATCACTCTGGTGGAGCTTCCAGCACTTTCTCAGCTCTCAGAAGAGGAAGTGATGCGTCAATCTCTCCACTGTGTGTCTCTCTGTCATCCTGGAGTTCATGTTTTCCTCCTCATTATTCCTGATGCTCCAATCACTGATGAAGACAAAGCAGAAATGGAGAAGATCCAGAGAATATTCAGCTCAAGAATCAACAAACACATCATGGTCCTCATAATGCAGAATTCAGAACACACAACAGCAGAACTCAATGAAGAAACAAAGTCTGTCATTGAAAGTTATGCAGGACGACATCATTTCTGTGGCCCCGACACACAAGTGTCCGTGTTGATGGAGAAACTGGAGCAGATGATGGAAAACAATAATGGAGACTGTTTCTCCTCAGAGACACTTTTAAATGCTCTGATGCTGAAATTTGAAGATATGAGGAGGAAAATCCACTCACTAGAGACACAGTTTCAATCACAAGGTACAGATATGAAAATCTACACAGTTCAAACACACTTTACACGACAAACAAAATTATGTTCGTGCATTCAGATTTTAGAAGAGTTCATGTGACTAAAGATGGCATCTCACTACTTGGGGGCAAATTCACTAAACAGATTTGTGTGGCGTTTTGTCACAAAAACCTGCATTTTAATAATTAACCAGGTGTGTCTTTAACCAAGTCATTGTCATTCCTTTCTGTGCAAAAGTGCCTTTCTATGTGTAATAGCTCATTATATAATTATTCACTGTGAGATTCTCCAAGCAAACTCGGTGCTATTGGCCCATTGCAATAAACAGCACTGTTACCACCCGGAGAAAACAGCCATTAAAACAGATGTTTGTGAACATTTTCTATTAATCATGGTTGCAGTAATTCATCAAATAATGATTAAATGATGAAGAACAGCATTATAATAGGCCATATGTCCAGATGAAGTCAAGCGGCCAAATATCCTAGGCTAATAAGGGTTACGCGCCACGGGCTTCGTTCCCTTTCTATGTGGTTCAGACCCCGGTTTCTTACCTTGGGTCCCACTCTAGGTGCTTCTTGTTGTCGCAGGCTGCTAACGACAGATGCCTCCCTGACGGGCTGGGTAGTGGCCTTAAGTGGTCGTCCAGCTTAAAGGGAATAGGAGGGTCGTCAGCTCAGCTGTCACAGTCACTGTCTCGAGTTGATGGCTGTATTTCTGGCCCTGAAATACGTCCTCCTGAGGCTGCCATGTCTTGGTGCGGGTGGGCAATACAGTGGTAGTCTCTTACATAAACCATCAGGGAGATCCATGTTCATGTCAGCTGAATTTCTGGCACGTCGGATTCTCCTTGGGGCCCAGGGCAGCTCCTGTCACTCAGGGCGGTTTATATCCCTGGATGCCTGTATATGCGAGCATATTTACTGTCCAGACAGAAAATACAGACAGGGGAGTGGAAACTTTTCCCGGGCACAAGAGGACCTCTTCGTCTCTATGAACAGCGCAATGTCTCCTCTGCTTCTCCCCGAGTCACCCAGCCCCCTTGGATCTGGACGTAAAGGCACATACATGACCCAGAATGCGTTTGTATGCATTTCTTTCCCCGGTTTTTATGCTCCCGGGAGTCTTTGCCAAAGTTCGCCAGCAAGGGTCTTGCCTCCTACTGATAGCGCCACGCTGGCCGAACAGGATATGGTTCTCGGAGCTAAATTCTCCCCTCGACGGCTCGCCTCTGCCGATTCCGAACAGGGGGGCGGCCGCTACCAAGCAGACTATGTCACATTGAGTGAGGGATGCTATTGCCATGGCCTATGAGGCGCACAGTAAAGCTTCGCCAGTAGGTGTCAGGGTTCACTCCACCAGAGGGGTCGCCTCCTCTAAAGCCTTGGCTAGAGGGGTCCCTCTGCAGCAGGTTTGTGATGTGGCAGGCTGGTCCTCTCCGCACACATTCATCAGATTTTATAGTTTAGATGTTCATGCTACTCCGGGCTCTTATGCCCTTGAGTCGTCATCTCAAGCTCATGTCTGAGACCTCTCGCATTCTTGTGAGCACACTTCACAACCGTAGGGGTCCAGACAGCCCCAGTGTGGCGGCGTGGGTATTGGGTTCCCAAAGTGCTTAGCAAAGCGCAGCATCATAGTGAAGCTTTTTGTAAAGGGAAAGTCTCAGGTTAAATGTGTAACCCTTGTTCCCTGAAAAAAGCGGAACGAGATGCTGTGCTTCTTTGCCACACTGGGACGTCCCAGGACTGCTCTTCAGAAAAAATATCTGACGACACGCTGGTGATGCCTCTATTTATAGCCTGGCCACAGGTGCATCTAATGATCATCACCAGCCGAGACTATAAATTCCGGTCAATGTTCATTGACGTGTTACACACATATTCACAGCTGGTCACAATGCAGGATTGTTCCCAAAGCGCTTAGCAAAGCGCAGCATCTCGTTCCGCTTTTTTCAGGGAACAAGGGTTTCACATGTAACCCGAGACGTTTTCAGCCATTTTGTTTTGCGCTAGAGTTCTCTAATCATTGTCCTTCAACCTGTAGGTTCTTCAACAATTTGTGATATTAACATGGTACATTACTTAGTTTGTATCATGAGTAAGTGTTGTACGATGAGACACAATTATGGGGAATGTACTTACTTATGTTCTGAAGTACAACACATTTAAATGTCAATAGCAATATTGTTGTTCTTTCAGGTTCAAGAGACGACACCAGTGATGTGAGGATTGTGATGCTGGGCAAAACTGGAGTTGGGAAGAGTGCAACAGGAAACACCATCTTAGGAAGAAAAGTGTTTAAAGCGGCTATATCACAAGAGTCAGTTACTAAAGAGTGTCGGAGAGAAACAGCAGAAATCAACGGCAGACACATCACTGTGATTGACACTCCAGGACTGTTTGATACTGAACTCAGTCATGAAGACATCCAGAGAGAAATCACTAACTGCATCTCAATGATACTGCCAGGACCTCATGTGTTCATTATTGTGTTGAATTTAGGACAACGATTCACTCAAGAGGAGGCGAAATCAGTGAAGATCATTCAAGAGACGTTTGGTGAAAACTCTTTAATGTACACAATGATTCTCTTCACCAGAGGAGATTATCTGAAGAATAAATCCATTGAACAGTGGCTGGGGAAACCAGGATCTCCTTTGATGAAGCTGATTGAACAATGTGGAAACAGATTCCATGTGTTCAATAATAATGAGACTAGAGATCGCACACAGGTTTCTGATCTACTGGAGAAAATAGACGTCATGGTGACAGCAAACGGAGACAGTTACTACTCATGTAAGATGTTCAGACAGATGGAGAGAGAACGACAAGAAAAACAAATGAACATAATGATGGAGAGAGTCGAGACACTGAACAGAGAGAGAGAAGAACTCTTGACCAAACATGAAGAAGAGAAAGAGAGAATGAAGAAGATGATGGAGGAAGAGAGACAGAATCAAGAGAAAGAGAGGAAGAGAAGAAAAGAGAAATTTAGAGAGCGAGAAGAACAATTAAAAAGAGAAATGAAAGAAAAAGAGGAGCAAGAGAGAAATATGAGAAAAGAACGAGAGGAATGGGAGAAACAGAAACTGAAGAGAGAAGAAGAGTTTAATGAGAGAGAAGAACGATATAAAAGAGAAATAAAAGAGAAAGAGGAGTGTGAGAGAGAGATGAAAGATGAGATGAGAAAAGAACGAGAGGAATGGGAGAAACAGAAACTGAAGAGAGAAGAAGAGTTTAACGAGAGAGAAGAACGATATAAAAGAGAAATAAAAGAGAAAGAGGAGTGTGAGAGAGAGATGAAAGATGAGATGAGAAGAGAACGAGAGGAGAAACTGAAGAGAGAAGAAGAGTTTAATGAGAGAGAAGAACGATATAAAAGAGAAATAAAAGAGAAAGAGGAGTGTGAGAGAGAGATGAAAGATGAGATGAGAAGAGAACGAGAGGAATGGGAGAAACAGAAACTGAAGAGAGAAGAAGAGTTTAATGAAAGAGAAGAACGATATAAAAGAGAAATAAAAGAGAAAGAAGAGTGTGAGAGAGAGATGAAAGAAGAGATGAGAAGAGAACGAGAGGAGAAACTGAAGAGAGAAGAAGAGTTTAATGAAAGAGAAGAACGATATAAAAGAGAAATAAAAGAGAAAGAAGAGTGTGAGAGAGAGATGAAAGAAGAGATGAGAAGAGAACGAGAGGAATGGGAGAAACATAAACGAGAGGAGAAACTGAAGAGAGAAGAAGAGTTTAATGAGAGAGAAGAACGATATAAAAGAGAAATAAAAGAGAAAGAAGAGTGTGAGAGAGAGATGAAAGATGAGATGAGAAGAGAACGAGAGGAGAAACTGAAGAGAGAAGAAGAGTTTAATGAAAGAGAAGAACGATATAAAACAGAAATAAAAGAGAAAGAAGAGTGAGAGAGAGTGAAAGAAGAGATGAGAAGAGAACGAGAGGAGAAACTGAAGAGAGAAGAAGAGTTTAATGAAAGAGAAGAACGATATAAAGAGAAATAAAAGAGAAAGAAGAGTGTGAGAGAGAGTGAAAGAAGAGATGAGAAGAGAACAGAGGAGAAACTGAAGAGAGAAGAAGAGTTTAATGAGAGAGAAGAACGATATAAAAGAGAAATAAAGAGAAAAGGAGTGTGAGAGAGAGATGAAAGATGAGATGAGAAGAGAACGAGAGGAGAAACTGAAGAGAGAAGAAGAGTTTAATGAAAAGAAGAACGATATAAAACAGAAATAAAAGAGAAAGAAGTGTGAGAGAGGTGAAAGAAGAGATGAGAAGAGAACGAGAGGAGAAACTGAAGAGAGAAGAAGAGTTTAATGAAAGAGAAGAACGATATAAAAGAGAAATAAAAGAGAAAGAAGAGTGTGAGAGAGAGATGAAAGAAGAGATGAGAAGAGAACGAGAGGAATGGGAGAAACATAAACGAGAGGAGAAACTGAAGAGAGAAGAAGAGTTTAATGAGAGAGAAGAACGATATAAAAGAGAAATAAAAGAGAAAGAAGAGTGTGAGAGAGAGATGAAAGATGAGATGAGAAGAGAACGAGAGGAGAAACTGAAGAGAGAAGAAGAGATTAATGAGAGAGAAGAACGATATAAAAGAGAAATAAAAGAGAAAGAAGAGTGTGAGAGAGAGGTGAAAGAAGAGATGAGAAGAGAACGAGAGGAATGGGAGAAACAGAAACTGAAGAGAGAAGAAGAGTTTAATGAGAGAGAAGAACGATATAAAAGAGAAATAAAAGAGAAAGAAGAGTGTGAGAGAGAGATGAAAGATGAGATGAGAAGAGAACGAGAGGAGAAACTGAAGAGAGAAGAAGAGTTTAATGAGAGAGAAGAACGATATAAAAGAGAAATAAAAGAGAAAGAAGAGTGTGAGAGAGAGGTGAAAGAAGAGATGAGAAGAGAACGAGAGGAATGGGAGAAACAGAAACTGAAGAGAGAAGAAGAGTTTAATGAGAGAGAAGAACGATATAAAAGAGAAATAAAAGAGAAAGAGGAGTGTGAGAGAGAGATGAAAGATGAGATGAGAAGAGAACGAGAGGAGAAACTGAAGAGAGAAGAAGAGATTAATGAAAGAGAAGAACGATATAAAAGAGAAATAAAAGAGAAAGAGTGTGAGAGAGAGATGAAAGATGAGATGAGAAGAGAACGAGAGGAGAAACTGAAGAGAGAAGAAGAGGAGAAATGGAGAAAGAGAGAACAAGAAAAAGGGAGAATGAAGATGGAGGAAGAAAGACAGAATAAAGAGATGAAGAGAAGAGAATTCAGTGTGAGAGAAGAACGATATAAAAGAGAGATAAAAGAGAAAGAAGAACGAGAGAGAGCGATACGAGAGGAGGAGAAACATGCATTTAAAGGTCAGTGAACTTTAAGAATTCATCTTTTCAAATAAAAATGAGAATATAGTGGAGAACAGGAAGTCATCAGAGTAACGATTAGCACAATTAACCAAATCTGATTCCAGATGGATACATATATAATAAATGATAAACCCCATTTCCAGAAAAATGCCATTAACACAAGAATGTGTGATTCGTTCATTCTCTTGAACCTTTATTGAACTGACAAGATGTGCAATGTTTTCACTGATGACATATTCTGATGTCTGCAACACACTCAGAGGCACGTTTACCACTGTGTTACATCACCTTTCCTTTTAATGACACTTTTAATCGTTTGATTCAAGATTCAGCTGCTCAACAGTCTGTGTCATCGTTGTCTGATTCTCCTCTTCATGATGTGTCATTCATTTTCAATAGAAGATGATCTGGACTGCAGACAGTCGAACACTCACACTCTGTGTCTGTCACACTGTTGTAGTATGAGTAGAATGAGGGCTGGCATTGAAATAATCTTAGACTTCCTGAGAAAATATGTTTCCCTGAATCTTTTCCCAATATCACGTACGGTAGATGGAGAAAGACCTGAAGTCTTTGTGATCTCTCATGAACTTTGGCACACTGTGGTGAGCCACGAACTTCTTTTCTTGAAAACCATCAATGTGTTTGAACAGAGTGTGAGTTTGAGCAGAGTGGGTTGTGTTGAGTTTAGGGGATGTGTTGGGTTTAGGGGATGTGTTGGGTTTAGGGGTTGTGTTGGGTTTAGGGGTTGGGTTGGGTTTAGGAGTTGTGTTGGGTTTAGGAGTTGTGTTGGGTTTAGGGGGTGTGTTGGGTTTAGGGGTTGTGTTGGGTTTAGGGGGTGTGTTGGGTTTAGGGGATATGTTGGGTTTAGGGGTTGTGTTGGGTTTAGGGGATGTGTTGGGTTTAGGGGGTGTGTTGGGTTTAGGGGGTGTGTTGGGTTTAGGGGATGTGTTGGGTTTAGGGGTTGTGTTGGGTTTAGGGGTTGTGTTGGGTTTAGGGGATGTGTTGGGTTTAGGGGTTGTGTTAGGTTTAGGGGGTGTGTTGGGTTTAGGGGGTGTGTTGGGTTTAGGGGGTGTGTTGGGTTTAGGGGATGTGTTGGGTTTAGGGGTTCTGTTAGGTTTAGGGGGTGTGTTGGGTTTAGGGGGTGTGTTGGGTTTAGGGGATGTGTTGGGTTTAGGGGATATGTTGGGTTTAGGGGTTGTGTTGGGTTTAGGGGTTGTGTTAGGTTTAGGGGTTGTGTTGGGTTTAGGGGTTGTGTTGGGTTTAGGGGATATGTTGGGTTTAGGGGTTGTGTTGAGTTTAGGGGATGTGTTGGGTTTAGGGGTTGTGTTGGGTTTAGGGGTTGTGTTGGGTTTAGGGGTTGTGTTGGGTTTAGGGGTTGTGTTGGGTTTAGGGGTTGTGTTAGGTTTAGGGGTTGTGTTAGGTTTAGGGGGTGTGTTGGGTTTAGGGGGTGTGTTGGGTTTAGGGGATGTGTTGGGTTAGGGGATGTGTTGGGTTTAGGGGTTGTGTTGGGTTTAGGGGTTGTGTTGGGTTTAGGGGTTGTGTTGGGTTTAGGGGTTGTGTTGGGTTTAGGGGTTGTGTTGGGTTTAGGGGTTGTGTTGGGTTTAGGGGTTGTGTTGGGTTTAGGGGATGTGTTGGGTTTAGGGGTTGTGTTGGGTTTAGGGGTTGTGTTAGGTTTAGGGGTTGTGTTAGGTTTAGGGGTTGTGTTGTGTTTAGGGGATGTGTTGGGTTTAGGGGTTGTGTTGGGTTTAGGGGATGTGTTGGGTTTAGGGGTTGTGTTGGGTTTAGGGGTTGTGTTGTGTTTAGGGGTTGTGTTGGGTTTAGGGGTTGTGTTGGGTTTAGGGGTTGTGTTAGGTTTAGGGGTTGTGTTGGGTTTAGGGGGTGTGTTGGGTTTAGGGGTTGTGTTGTGTTTAGGGGATGTGTTGGGTTTAGGGGTTGTGTGTTTAGGGGATGTGTTGGGTTTAGGGGTTGTGTTGGGTTTAGGGGATGCGTTGGGTTTAGGGGTTGCGTTGTGTTTAGGGGTTGTGTTGGGTTTAGGGGTTGTGTTGGGTTTAGGGGTTGTGTTGTGTTTAGGGGTTGTGTTGTGTTTAGGGTTTGTGTTGGGTTTAGGGGTTGTGTGTTTAGGGGTTGTGTTGGGTTTAGGGGTTGTGTTGGGTTTAGGGGTTGTGTTGTGTTTAGGGGATGTGTTGGGTTTAGGGGATGTGTTGGGTTTAGGGGCTGTGTTGTGTTTAGGGGTTGTGTTGGGTTTAGGGGTTGTGTTGGGTTTAGGGGTTGTGTGTTTAGGGATTGTGTTTGGTTTAGGGGTTGTGTTGGGTTTAGGGGGTGTGTTGGGTTTAGGGGTTGTGTTGGGTTTAGGGGTTGTGTTGAGTTTAGGGGATGTGTTGGGTTTAGGGGTTGTGTTGGGTTTAGGGGATGTGTTGGGTTTGGGGGTTGTGTTGGGTTTAGGGGATGTGTTGGGTTTAGGGGGTGTGTTGGGTTTAGGGGTTGGGTTGGGTTTAGGGGGTGTGTTGGGTTTAGGGGTTGTGTGTTTAGGGATTGTGTTTGGTTTAGGGGTTGTGTTGGGTTTAGGGGTTGTGTTGGGTTTAGGGGTTGTGTTGGGTTTAGGGGTTGTGTTGAGTTTAGGGGATGTGTTGGGTTTAGGGGTTGTGTTGGGTTTAGGGGTTGTGTTGGGTTTAGGGGTTGTGTTGGGTTTAGGGGATGTGTTGGGTTTAGGGGGTGTGTTGGGTTTAGGGGTTGGGTTGGGTTTAGGGGGTGTGTTGGGTTTAGGGGTTGTGTTGGGTTTAGGGGTTGTGTTGAGTTTAGGGGATGTGTTGGGTTTAGGGGTTGTGTTGGGTTTAAGGGGTGTGTTGGGTTTAGGGGTTGGGTTGGGTTTAGGGGTTGGGTTGGGTTTAGGGGTTGTGTGTTTAGGGGTTGTGTTGGGTTTAGGGGTTGTGTTGGGTTTAGGGTTTGTGTTGGGTTTAGGGGTTGTGTTGGGTTTAGGGGTTGTGTGTTTAGGGGTTGGGTTGGGTTTAGGGGTTGTCTTGGGTTTAGGGGTTGTGTTGGGTTTAGGAGTTGTGTTGGGTTTAGGGGTTGGGTTGGGTTTAGGGGTTGTGTTGGGTTTAGGGGGTGTGTTGGGTTTAGGAGTTGTGTTGGGTTTAGGGGTTGTGTTGGGTTTAGGGTTTGTGTTGGGTTTAGGGGTTGTGTTGGGTTTAGGGGTTGTGTTGGGTTTAGGGGTTGTGTTGGGTTTAGGGGTTGTGTTGGGTTTAGGGGATGTGTTGGGTTTAGGGGTGTGTTGGGTTTAGGGGTTGTGTTGGGTTTAGGGGATGTGTTGGGTTTAGGGGTTGTGTTGGGTTTAGGGGTTGTGTTGGGTTTAGGGGTTGTGTTGGGTTTAGGGGATGTGTTGGGTTTAGGGGTTGTGTTGGGTTTAGGGGTGTGTTGGGTTTAGGGGATGTGTTGGGTTTAGGGGTTGTGTTGGGTTTAGGGGTTGTGTTGGGTTTAGGGGTTGTGTTGGGTTTAGGGGTTGTGTTGGGTTTAGGGGATATGTTGGGTTTAGGGGTTGTGTTGGGTTTAGGGGATATGTTGGGTTTAGGGGTTGTGTTGGGTTTAGGGGGTGTGTTGGGTTTAGGGGATGCGTTGGGTTTAGGGGATGTGTTGGTTTAGGGGTTGTGTTGGGTTTAGGGGGTGTGTTGGGTTTGTGGTTGTGTTGGGTTTGGGGGTTGTGTTGGGTTTAGGGGTTGTGTTGGGTTTAGGGGTTGTGTTGAGTTTAGGGGGTGTGTTGGGTTTAGGAGTTGTGTTGGGTTTAGGGGGTGTGTTGGGTTTAGGGGGTGTGTTGGGTTTAGGGGGTGTGTTGGGTTTAGGGGTTGTGTTGGGTTTAGGGGGTGTGTTGGGTTTAGGGGATGTGTTGGGTTTAGGGGTTGTGTTGGGTTTAGGGGTTGTGTTGGGTTTAGGGGATGTGTTGGGTTTAGGGGTTGTGTTGGGTTTAGGGGATATGTTGGGTTTAGGGGTTGTGTTGGGTTTAGGGGTTGTGTTGGGTTTAGGGGATGTGTTGGGTTTAGGGGTTGTGTTGGGTTTAGGGGTTGTGTTAGGTTTAGGGGTTGTTTTGGGTTTAGGGGTTGTGTTGGGTTTAGGGGTTGTGTTGGGTTTAGGGGATGTGTTGGGTTTAGGGGTTGTGTTGGGTTTAGGGGTTGTGTTGGGTTTAGGGGTTGTGTTGGGTTTAGGGGTTGTGTTGGGTTTAGGGGTTGTGTTGGGTTTATGGGATGTGTTGGGTTTAGGGGTTGTGTTGGGTTTAGGGGGTGTGTTGGGTTTAGGGGGTGTGTTGGGTTAGGGGATGTGTTGGGTTTAGGGGATGTGTTGGGTTTAGGGGTTGTGTTGGGTTTAGGGGTTGTGTTGGGTTTAGGGGATGTGTTGGGTTTAGGGGTTGTGTTGAGTTTAGGGGTTGTGTTGGGTTTAGGGGGTGTGTTGGGTTAGGGGATGTGTTGGGTTTAGGGGTTGTGTTGGGTTTAGGGGTTGTGTTAGGTTTAGGGGTTGTGTTAGTGTTTAGGGGTTGTGTTGTGTTTAGGGGATGTGTTGGGTTTAGGGGTTGTGTTGGGTTTAGGGGATGTGTTGGGTTTAGGGGTTGTGTTGGGTTTAGGGGTTGTGTGTTTAGGGGTTGTGTTGGGTTTAGGGGTTGTGTTGGGTTTAGGGGGTGTGTTGGGTTTAGGGGTTGTGTTGTGTTTAGGGGATGTGTTGGGTTTAGGGGTTGTGTGTTTAGGGGATGTGTTGGGTTTAGGGGATGTGTTGGGTTTAGGGGTTGTGTTGGGTTTAGGGGATGCGTTGGGTTTAGGGGTTGCGTTGTGTTTAGGGGTTGCGTTGTGTTTAGGGGTTGCGTTGGGTTTAGGGGTTGTGTTGGGTTTAGGGTTTGTGTTGTGTTTAGGGGTTGTGTTGGGTTTAGGGTTTGTGTTGGGTTTAGGGGTTGTGTGTTTAGGGGTTGTGTTGGGTTTAGGGGTTGTGTTGGGTTTAGGGGTTGTGTTGTGTTTAGGGGATGTGTTGGGTTTAGGGGATGTGTTGGGTTTAGGGGTTGTGTTGGGTTTAGGGGTTGTGTTGGGTTTAGGGGTTGTGTTGGGTTTAGGGGTTGTGTTGGGTTTAGGGGTGTGTTGGGTTTAGGGGTTGTGTTGGGTTTAGGGGTTGTGTTGGGTTTAGGGGATGTGTTGGGTTTAGGGGTTGTGTTGGGTTTAGGGGTGTGTTGGGTTTAGGGGTTGGGTTGGGTTTAGGGGTTGGGTTGGGTTTAGGGGTTGTGTTGGGTTTAGGGGTTGTGTTGAGTTTAGGGGATGTGTTGGGTTTAGGGGTTGTGTTGGGTTTAGGGGTTGGGTTGGGTTTAGGGTTGTGTGTTTAGGGGTTGTGTTGGGTTTAGGGGTTGTGTTAGGTTTAGGGTTTGTGTTGGGTTTAGGGGTTGTGTTGGGTTTAGGGGTTGTGTGT
Source organism: Xyrauchen texanus (assembly GCF_025860055.1). Taxonomy (NCBI): domain Eukaryota; kingdom Metazoa; phylum Chordata; class Actinopteri; order Cypriniformes; family Catostomidae; genus Xyrauchen; species Xyrauchen texanus. Next base: position 49,755,976 of record NC_068283.1, read on the forward strand.
TTAGGGGTTGGGTTGGGTTTAGGGGTTGTCTTGGGTTTAGGGGTTGTGTTGGGTTTAGGAGTTGTGTTGGGTTTAGGGGTTGGGTTGGGTTTAGGGGTTGTGTTGGGTTTAGGGGTGTGTTGGGTTTAGGAGTTGTGTTGGGTTTAGGGGTTGTGTTGGGTTTAGGGTTTGTGTTGGGTTTAGGAGTTGTGTTGGCTTTAGGGGTTGTGTTGGGTTTAGGGTTTGTGTTGGGTTTAGGAGTTGTGTTGGGTTTAGGGGTTGGGTTGGGTTTAGGGTTTGTGTTGGGTTTATGAGTTGGGTTGGGTTTAGGGGTTGTGTTGGGTTTAGGGGTTGTGATTGGTTTAGGGGTTGTGTGTTTAGGGGTTGTGTTGGGTTTAGGGGTTGTGTTAGGTTTAGGGTTTGTGTTGGGTTTAGGGTTTGTGTTGGGTTTAGGGGTTGGGTTGGGTTGGGTTTAGGTGTTGGGTTTAGGGTTTGTGTTGGGTTTAGGGGTTGTGTTGGGTTTAGGGGTTGTGTTGGGTTTTGGGGTTGTGTGTTTAGGGGTGGTGTTGGGTTTAGGAGTTGTGTTGGGTTTAGGGGTTGGGTTGGGTTTAGGGGATGTGTTGGGTTTATGAGTTGTGTTGGTTTAGGGGTTGTGTTGGGTTTAGGGGTTGTGTTGTGTTTAGGGGATGTGTTGGGTTTAGGGGTTGTGGTGGGTTTAGGGGTTGTGTTGGGTTTAGGGGTTGTGTTGGGTTTTGGGGTTGTGTGTTTAGGGGTTGTGTTGGGTTTAGGGGATGCGTTGTGTTTAGGGGTTGCGTTGTGTTTAGGGGTTGTGTTGGGTTTAGGGGTTGTGTTGGGTTTAGGGGTTGTGTTGTGTTTAGGGGTTGTGTTGGGTTTAGGGGTTGTGTGTTTAGGGGTTGTGTTGGGTTTAGGGGTTGTGTTGGGTTTAGGGGGTGTGTTGGGTTTAGGGGTTGTGTTGGGTTTAGGGGTTGTGTTGGAGTTTAGGGGATGTGTTGAGTTTAGGGGATGTGTTGGGTTTAGGGGGTGTGTTGGGTTTAGGGGTTGGGTTTAGGGGTTGGGTTGGGTTTAGGGGTTGTGTGTTTAGGGGTTGTGTTGGGTTTAGGGGTTGTGTTAGGTTTAGGGTTTGTGTTGGGTTTAGGGGTTGTGTGTTTAGGGGTTGGGTTGGGTTTAGGGGTTGTCTTGGGTTTAGGGGTTGTGTTGGGTTTAGGAGTTGTGTTGGGTTTAGGGGTTGGGTTGGGTTTAGGGGTTGTGTTGGGTTTAGGGGGTGTGTTGGGTTTAGGAGTTGTGTTGGGTTTAGGGGTTGTGTTGGGTTTAGGGTTTGTGTTGGGTTTAGGAGTTGTGTTGGCTTTAGGGGTTGTGTTGGGTTTAGGGTTTGTGTTGGGTTTAGGAGTTGTGTTGGGTTTAGGGGTTGGGTTGGGTTTAGGGTTTGGGTTGGGTTTATGAGTTGGGTTGGGTTTAGGGTTTGTGTTGGGTTTAGGGGTTGGGTTGGGTTTAGGGGTTGTGTTGGGTTTAGGGGTTGTGATGGGTTTAGGGGTTGTGTGTTTAGGGGTTGTGTTGGGTTTAGGGGTTGTGTGTTTAGGGGTTGTGTTAGGTTTAGGGGTTGTGTTGGGTTTAGGGGATGTGTTGGGTTTAGGGGTTGTGTTGGGTTTAGGGGTTGTGTTGGGTTTAGGGGTTGTGTTGGGTTTAGGGGATGTGTTGGGTTTAGGGGTTGTGTTAGGTTTAGGGGTTGTGTTGGGTTTAGGGGTTGTGTTGGGTTTAGGGGTTGTGTTGGGTTTAGGGGGTGTGTTGGGTTTAGGGGTTGTGTTGGGTTTAGGGGTTGTGTTGGGTTTATGGGATGTGTTGGGTTTAGGGGTTGTGTTGGGTTTAGGGGTTGTGTTAGGTTTAGGGGGTGTGTTGGGTTTAGGGGGTGTGTTGGGTTAGGGGATGTGTTGGGTTTAGGGGATGTGTTGGGTTTAGGGGTTGTGTTGGGTTTAGGGGTTGTGTTGGGTTTAGGGGATGTGTTGGGTTTAGGGGTTGTGTTGAGTTTAGGGGTTGTGTTGGGTTTAGGGGGTGTGTTGGGTTAGGGGATGTGTTGGGTTTAGGGGTTGTGTTGGGTTTAGGGGTTGTGTTAGGTTTAGGGGTTGTGTTAGGTTTAGGGGTTGTGTTGGGTTTAGGGGTTGTGTTGGGTTTAGGGGATGTGTTGGGTTTAGGGGTTGTGTTGGGTTTAGGGGTTGTGTGTTTAGGGGTTGTGTTGGGTTTAGGGGTTGTGTTGGGTTTAGGGGGTGTGTTGGGTTTAGGGGTTGTGTTGTGTTTAGGGGATGTGTTGGGTTTAGGGGTTGTGTGTTTAGGGGATGTGTTGGGTTTAGGGGATGTGTTGGGTTTAGGGGTTGTGTTGGGTTTAGGGGATGCGTTGGGTTTAGGGGTTGCGTTGTGTTTAGGGGTTCGTTGGTTTAGGGGTTGTGTTGGGTTTAGGGGTTATGTGTTGGGTTTAGGGGTTGTGTTGGGTTTAGGGTTTAGGGGTTGTGTTGGGTTTAGGGGTTGTGTTGTGTTTAGGGGATGTGTTGGGTTTAGGGGTTGTGTTGGGTTTAGGGGTTGTGTTGGGTTTAGGGGTTGTGTTGGGTTTAGGGGTTGTGTTGGGTTTAGGGATTGTGTGTTAGGAGTTGGTTAGGGGTTGTGTTGGGTTTAGGGGGTGTGTTGGGTTTAGGGGTTGTGTTGGGTTTAGGGGTTGTGTTGAGTTTAGGGGATGTGTTGGGTTTAGGGGTTGTGTTGGGTTTAGGGGGTGTGTTGGGTTTAGGGGTTGGGTTGGGTTTAGGGGTTGGGTTGGGTTTAGGGGTTGTGTTGGGTTTAGGGGTTGTGTTGAGTTTAGGGGATGTGTTGGGTTTAGGGGTTGTGTTGGGTTTAGGGGTTGGGTTGGGTTTAGGGGTTGTGTGTTTAGGGGTTGTGTTGGGTTTAGGGGTTGTGTTAGGTTTAGGGTTTGTGTTGGGTTTAGGGGTTGTGTTGGGTTTAGGGGTTGTGTGTTTAGGGGTTGGGTTGGGTTTAGGGGTTGTCTTGGGTTTAGGGGTTGTGTTGGGTTTAGGAGTTGTGTTGGGTTTAGGGGTTGGGTTGGGTTTAGGGGTTGTGTTGGGTTTAGGGGGTGTGTTGGGTTTAGGAGTTGTGTTGGGTTTAGGGGTTGTGTTGGGTTTAGGGTTTGTGTTGGGTTTAGGAGTTGTGTTGGCTTTAGGGGTTGTGTTGGGTTTAGGGTTTGTGTTGGGTTTAGGAGTTGTGTTGGGTTTAGGGGTTGGGTTGGGTTTAGGGTTTGTGTTGGGTTTATGAGTTGGGTTGGGTTTAGGGGTTGTGTTGGGTTTAGGGGTTGTGATTGGTTTAGGGGTTGTGTGTTTAGGGGTTGTGTTGGGTTTAGGGGTTGTGTTAGGTTTAGGGTTTGTGTTGGGTTTAGGGTTTGTGTTGGGTTTAGGGGTTGGGTTGGGTTGGGTTTAGGTGTTGGGTTTAGGGTTTGTGTTGGGTTTAGGGGTTGTGTTGGGTTTAGGGGTTGTGTTGGGTTTTGGGGTTGTGTGTTTAGGGGTGGTGTTGGGTTTAGGAGTTGTGTTGGGTTTAGGGGTTGGGTTGGGTTTAGGGGATGTGTTGGGTTTATGAGTTGTGTTGGTTTAGGGGTTGTGTTGGGTTTAGGGGTTGTGTTGTGTTTAGGGGATGTGTTGGGTTTAGGGGTTGTGGTGGGTTTAGGGGTTGTGTTGGGTTTAGGGGTTGTGTTGGGTTTTGGGGTTGTGTGTTTAGGGGTTGTGTTGGGTTTAGGGGTTGTGTTGGGTTTAGGAGTTGTGTTGGGTTTAGGGGTTGGGTTTAGGGTTTGTGTTGGGTTTAGGAGTTGTGTTGGGTTTAGGGGTTGGGTTGGGTTTAGGGTTTGTGTTGGGTTTATGAGTTGTGTTGGGTTTAGGGGTTGGGTTGGGTTTAGGGTTTGTGTTGGGTTTAGGAGTTGTGTTGTGTTTAGGGGTTGGGTTGGGTTTAGGGTTTGTGTTGGGTTTAGGAGTTGTGTTGGGTTTAGGGGTTGGGTTGGGTTTAGGGGTTGTGTTGGGTTTAGGGGTGGTGTTGGGTTTAGGGGTGGTGTTGGGTTTAGGGGTGGTGTTGGGTTTAGGGGTTGTGATGGGTTTAGGGGTTGTGTTGGGTTTAGGGGATATATTGGGTTTAGGGGTTGTGTTGGGTTTAGGAGTTGTGTTGGGTTTAGGGGATGTGTTGGGTTTAGGAGTTGTGTTGGGTTTAGGGGATATATTGGGTTTAGGGGTTGTGTTGGGTTTAGGAGTTGTGTTGGGTTTAGGGGTGGTGTTGGGTTTAGGGGTGGTGTTGGGTTTAGGGGTGGTGTTGGGTTTAGGGGTTGTGATGGGTTTAGGGGTTGTGTTGGGTTTAGGGGATATATTGGGTTTAGGGGTTGTGTTGGGTTTAGGAGTTGTGTTGGGTTTAGGGGATGTGTTGGGTTTAGGAGTTGTGTTGGGTTTAGGGGATATATTGGGTTTAGGGGTTGTGTTGGGTTTAGGGGATGTGTTGGGTTTAGGGGATGTGTTGGGTTTAGGGGATGTGTTGGGTTTAGGGGTTGTGTTGGGTTTAGGGGATGTGTTGGGTTTAGGGGATGTGTTGGGTTTAGGGATGTGTTGGGTTTAGGGGTTGTGTTGGGTTTAGGGGATGTGTTGGGTTTAGGGGATGTGTTGGGTTTAGGGGATGTGTTGGGTTTAGGGGATGTGTTGGGTTTAGGGGTTGTGTTGGGTTTAGGGGTTGTGTTGTGTTTAGGGGTTGTGTTGGGTTTAGGGGATGTGTTGGGTTTAGGGGTTGTGTTGGGTTTAGGGGATGTGTTGGGTTTAGGGGTTGGGTTGGGTTTAGGAGTTGTGTTGGGTTTAGGGGTTGGGTTGGGTTTAGGGGTTGTGTTGGGTTTAGGGGTGGTGTTGGGTTTAGGGGTGGTGTTGGGTTTAGGGGTTGTGATGGGTTTAGGGGTCGTGTTAGGTTTAGGGGTTGTGTTGGGTTTAGGGGTTGGGTTTATTTCTATGGAAAGTCCCCATAAAACATGGAAACACAACGTGTGTGTGTGTGTGTGTGTGAGTGAGAGTGTGTGTGTGTGCTTGTGAGTGTATGTTATGAGAGTGTGTGTGCTTGTGAGTGTGTGTGTGTGTGTGTGTGTGTGTGTGAGAGAGTGTGTGTGCTTGTGAGTGTGTGTGTGTGTGTGTGTTGTGAGAGTGTGTGTGAGCGTGTATTTATCACTTTGTGGGGACCAAATGTCCCCATAAGGATAGTAAAACCCGAAATGTTTGACCTTGTGGGGACATTTTGTCGGTCCCCATGAGGAAAACAGCTTATAAATCATACTAAATTATGTTTTTTGAAAATGTAAAAATGCAGAATGTTTTCTGTGAGGGTTAGGTTTAGGGGTAGGGTTAGGTTTAGGGGATAGAATATAAAGTTTGTACAGTATAAAAACCATTATGTCTATGGAAAGTCCCCATAAAACATGGAAACACAACATGTGTGCTCGTGAGTGTGTGTGTGTGTGTGTGTTGAGAGTGTGTGTGTGTGTGTGTTGTGAGTGTGTGTGTGTGTGTGTGTGTGTGTTGAGAGAGTGTGTGTGTGTGTTGTGAGAGTGTGTGTGCTTGTGAGTGTGTGTGTGTGTGTTGAGAGTGTGTGTGTGTGTGTGTTGTGAGTGTGTGTGTGTGAGTGTGTGTGTGTTGTGAGAGTATGTGTGTTTGTGTTATTTTTAATCAGAAAAAATGTTCAAGGTCCCCAGCTTGTTGAGGTCATGCGTTCTGAAGGATTACAACATTAGAATAGTGCTTTTTTGAGAAATAATAATAAAACTTTGCTAACATTATAAGTGAATCAAGTGAAATAAAAAAGAAATTTAAATCCCTTTTAAACATTATGCATTGTTCTTTTAATAGTAATAATTGATGTTTATGTTTTTTAATTCCTTTGTTGCGGTTAATTTAATGTTGCAATTAATTTTACAAAATATAACGCGTTAAAAAAAATGAATGCATTTAATCGCAATGCTTTCCTGAGAGATTCAAGCTTGTAGTACCTCCTGTTTACTCCAGAGGGCAGTAAGAAACTTCAGCTGTATGAGAAACACACAGTTTATACAGTGAAGAAAACATTAACAACTCTTATATCAACATAAACATGCGAAGCAAGAGATATCAAGATGTGTTTAAAGATTGAGTATTAAACTATATTTAATGACACCGTGACCTAAACATTTTATTTTTATGACGCAACACACCCGAGATGCGACACAACAAGCATGTCTGACGCAGGTCGTACGGTCTTTAGCTCACAAATATTGAATTACCGGTGAAGGAGGTGTCCTTTAAACTGTTACAGCGTTTTTACCCCGTCAATCTTTATTTAAGAAACATTCTCCCTGAAATAGATGCACTTTGCTCCTTCTGTAATGCTGTAGATGAATCTGCCCCTCATCTTTTTTGGGAATGTGCCCACGCTGTAGTATTTTGGAGAATTTCTTTTAAATATATTATTTAAATACTCTTTGTACCTCCAACAACTCCAAAGCATTGAAAACCATTACACTATGTAATGAATTTAATGTCTTGGCAATATTGTAAAATATATCTTTAGTGTTGTGTACTATGTACCCCTGCCTTTTCTAAAAAACAATTATAAAAAATATCTGATGCAGGTGTTCATTGACGGGTCCTTAAACAAGCCCTCATAATAAATCTCTGACTGATAAATTCACTTGTGTAATGGATTACTGTGAACTGTGTGTCAATGATTGACTTATGATCAATAATATGGTAGTAATCAATACATTGTTGCTTTTTGTCTTATTATTGATGAACTCTTCTGCCACAGGAATGTCATGCATTTTAATTATCTGAATATTTATATAAGGTTTAAAGATAACTATGTATAATTATATATTGATATAAATATGTATAATCATTATATATTGAATTATTGTTATATGAGGGGCTTTCTCAGCAAATATTTGTATATGCGATTAATCACGATTAATTAATTGGGACACCATGTGATTAATTCGATTCCAATTTTTAATCGATTGACAGCCCTAGTTTTTTTTTAACAAACAGCATTAAAAAAAAAACAAAAGAAAAAAGAGTTCAATGAGCCTTAAAATGGAGTAACAATATTTCATTATTGGAGTAATATTTCAATATTTGGAGTAATAATAGTCAATTTCTGAGAACTGGTGAGTTTAACTTTTAATATATTTAATATGATTTGTTGTGAAGTATATACATCACAACCAGAACACGCAAAATAATGAACAAGTTAAAAATCTGCTAATCAAGACATTTCAAGGTAAGACTTTAATTGGATTAAAATATGGTTTGGTTTTATCATCTCCAATCATGTGTGACTAATCTTAAACAATGTATGTCTGTTAACATATGATGAATGATGTGTGTTAATAACTAGAAAATATATGTAAAACCAAACATGCTAAAAGGAAACTGCAGCTGCATTTCTGACACAGGAGATGAGGGGAACCTAGAGACAGTTTATACATTGGAAATTCTTTAGGCAAAAAACTGATAAGAATGAACCAATGGAAGGTAAAACCAGTAATCCCACTGCAGCAAAAACAAACCAACGGAATGAGTGGAACTTATCTCTTAGAATATTGGAGATGACCCGGTGGCAAAAATAAGCCAATCAAAAGAGTAAAAACCTGAGAACAAAGGAACACACCCTGGGTCAGAAAGGTAGAAAAGAAGGGAAAACTGGAGAAACGGGGTCTTTTTTGAGCGGAGATTACGGGTGAAGCAGACTAGATCCCCAGCTGGATGAATGATTTTTGTACTTTTTGTACTAATAAATACAATTTTTTCTTTGAAAACTTCGTCTCCTGAAAAACGAACACGACAGCACCCCTTGCTAAATGTTATGTTAATTTTCTAGAAAACTCAAATAGACAGCACAATGTTTTCAGTGAACACACTTAAACTAGACATATCTCTTTATATTGTTGTGCACATTCATTATTTATGTGCTTAATTTAACAGATGAAAACAGTAAATGTGTCAGGGGTAAAAGTTTGGACCCTCTTTTAGTCAGTATTTCGTTTCTTGTAGTCTCTATTCTTCAGAATAATTCCACTAATATTCATATAAACTGCATGTGTTTGAGCGACACTTAAGTAAATAAATGAATAAATGTGCACAATAATGTCTCGTTTGAGTGTGTTCACTGAAGAGATTGTGTTGTAAATTCAACATGTAATTGAATGAGGGGTGTTCAAACATGAGTGTATGACTGTATAAAGATCACAGCAACAGATCTTTATTATATGTATCACAATTGAGATGTAAAAAGTGAATTAACATTGTGTGCTCATGAACAGATGTGATGTGTAAATGTGTTTGAATGTTGGATTCATCAGTGTCACTATTGAAACTATACATAATGTCAATGTGTTATTCTCAGACGTGTTACAAATATGGTAATAAAGGTTGTTTTCTCTTTTATACAGGATCAACAGGGATCAAACTGAAACTGACTCCTAGAAACAACAGAAATAATCCTGTCGAGAGTCTCCCGGACAGAAGAATTGTTCTCCTGGGGAAGAGTGGCGTTGGAAAGAGTGCAGCTGGAAACACAATACTGGGACAGGAAGTGTTCAAATCTGAGCAGAGAATGAATTCAGTGACCCGTGAATGTTCAGAGAAACAAGCGACTATTTCAGACAGAAATGTGTCTGTAGTTGATACACCTGGATTATTTGACACAGACATGAAACCTGAAGATTTAGTGAAAGAGATCGGGAGAAGTGTTTATTTATCCAGTCCTGGACCGCACGCTTTTCTCATCGTGTTTCCTGTGAATATGAGATTCACTGAACAGGAACAACAGATTCTTCAGAAGATTGAAACACTGTTTGGAGAGGAAGTGTTGAAATACTCCATCATTCTCTTCACTCATGGAGATCTGTTAGAACAGTCAATAGATAAACTCATTGAGGAGAACAGTAAATTAAGATCTGTAGTTGATCAGTGTGGAGACAGATATCATGTGTTTAATAATAAAGAGCTGAATAACAGAGATCAGGTGACTGAACTACTGCAGAAGATTGACACAATGATACAGCAGAATGGAGGAGGACATTACACTCATCAGATGTATCAAGATGCTCAGAGATTTAAACCAGAGGAGGAAGAGGAGAGACGGAGAGATGAAGAGAGAAGACACCAGGAAGAGAGACAAAGTGAAAAGGAGACTCCGAGAATGAGGAAGGAGAGAGAGGAAAGAGTCAGAGCAGAGTTTGAAGCTAAACGAAAGAGAGAGGAAGAGAAGAGACGGAGAGAGGGAGAGAATAAACAGTGGTGCACAATACAATAAGCTGTTCTCAGAGTTCACACATTGAGATCTGTTGAGAGAAGAGAGTATTGATAAACTCATTAATAAAAGCAGTAAATTAAGATCTGTAGTTCAGCGGTGTGGAGGCAGATATCATGTGTTTAATAATGAAGATCAGAATAACAGAGATCAGGTGACTGAACTACTGCAGAAGATTGACACAATGATACAGCAGAATGGAGGAGGACATTACACTCATCAGATGTAAACATTCATATATTCTCCATTCTCTGCTGTATATGTTTTTATTAGAGGTTATAATTATTGTAACACAAGCATTTCTTCTTTCTCTCTTTATATGAACACACAGAGACTCGTGAAGATGAAACACATTTTAAACTAATGCATTAATGCATCTACTGGTTATTCAAATTACTGGAGTCAAATATTTATGATCTCTCTAGATCTCCACACAAACCTGTTCATAATTATATTTCATATTTCATATCCATCAGTTATTAATCGTCTTGTTTAAATGATGTCTAACGCTTTATTTTGTCTCATAGTTATGGAGGATTATCTAATGTGCAAATCTGTCTATTAAATATGTTTATGCTCATTTTAAATGAAAGTTCCCAGAACAGATCTTTGAGGTTGTTTTTGGGTTATCTGAGTGTTTGAGCATGATGATTCAGAGAGAAAACATTCAGTGCTCGAATTGAATCATCTTATGGGGGATCCCCAACATAAGACTTTTGTTTTTGGTGGTGTAAATATACAATTTATACAAAATATACAATATATTTATTTGATCATAATATGCATAACTAATTATATATATATATGTAATTATATAAAAGAACAGGCTTTGTGTTATTAGTCCAGTGTTATATAACACAGATTGATAAACTCCTATTCTTCTTTTAAATGGTTTACTCAAAGTAATACTGGATTTAGAGGATGACAAAGCAGCAGACCCAAAACAGCAACTATGGCAAATATACCAGCGGACTACATATAAGGCACTTGAAGACCTGTAAAAGCAAGTAACTTCAAAATACATTGAAATGTCTCAAAAACAGTAGAAAATAATCAGATACCGACTACATGACAGCTTCATCACCCAACCAATCAGACTGTTGAACACTTGATCAATCACGATACATATATCAGCACTTTATTCATCTTGTATCTCACACTGGACTGTCATAATTATATTCTCCACAATTCAACGACTGACTGTATATATATTTTTATATACCCTTACCCATATTTTTTATTTTATTGTATGTGTATCTTATTGTGTGTATTGTCTATTGTACATTGTATATAATTATTGTGTTGTGTAAGTATGTGTACATCTGATATGTAAATTGTTTTGTGTAAATATGTTGTTTATTGTAATTGGTATATGTCTCGTCACTGTCATCACTGATATGTTGCTCGGAACTGCACACAAGAATTTCACCTACTGTTGCACTTGTGTACATGTGTGACAATAAAGTGATTTGATTTGATTTTTGATTTTAAATATGCAGTTAATTAGGTCGAGATTTTTTATTTATTTTTTACAAATTTTAGCTAGGTGTTGTGTAAGTATGTGTATATTAGATATGTAAATTGTGTAAATATGTTGTTTATTGTAATTGGTATATGTCTCGTCACTGTCATGACTGATATGTTGCTCGGAACTGTACACAAGAATTTCACCTACTGTTGCACTTGTGTACATGGTAGTGTGACAATAAAGTGATTTGATTTGAGATAGCTTACAGACTCACTGGACGGCACAGGAATAATCATTTCATAATGTCTCAGAAAGATAAAGGAGCGGTCACTAACTTCAAATGGACCAGTTTAAGGACCTGTTTTTATTACTTAAATTAAAGGCTGTAATGATACATACTATAGAGAGGAGATTAGGGATGAACCCAGATACGGGAGCTTTATTCAAAGAGTGCAGGACAACTGGGCAAACAGGATACAGTCTTTAGAATAGTTCCTAAGTTTAACATGTGCATATCCACTGGAGATTCTCAAAACTCAGCTCAGCATTCATCCATAACAGCCATCAAGTTCATTTCAGGAACCAGTGGGTGAAGACATAAACCAAAACTCATGACAGGTAAGTATCTCAAGTACAGTGCATCTGGAGAGTATTCACAGCGCTTCACTTTTTCCACATTTATTTATGTTACATCCTTATTCCAAAATGGATTAAATTCATTATTTTCCACAAAATTCTACAAACAATACCCCATAATGACAACGTGAAAGACGTTTGTTTAAAATATTTGCAAATTTATTACAAATAAAAAAATGAAAATAATCACATGTACATAAGTATTCACACCCTTTGCTCAATACTTTGTTGAAGCATCTTTGGCACCAATTACAGCCTCAAGTCTTTTTGTGTATGATGCTGCAAGCTTGGCTCAATATCATATTTCAACCTTGATATTTGTAGTAAAATCATAATAATAATAGATGAATGAAAACCATGGTAATAAAAATCATATTTTTGTGGTTATTGTGGTTTACTACAAATAAAATGGCAATTTAAGCTATAAAAAAAAATGAAAATAAGATTGTGTAAAACAATTAAGAGAATCTTTAAAATGGAGGTGTTTTAAAAGTATTAATTAATAGGAACACTGGATATATGTTTAGATGTTTATATGTCTATATAAATGTTCCTGTAGAAATTAAGCAGTTAAAGTAAAAGCTAAAATTTGTTAAATTTGATTACAGCTAAACTATTTGTTACAGTTCATTTATATTTATAAATGTTCTATAGCTCTATTTCTTTATACTTTCGTAGTTTTTTTCTAATGAGTACTGAACAGGACTGTAAATAGAATTATTTAAAGAGAGAAAATAAAACTAGAGAGGTAAAAAAAACGGTAGGCATAATAAGTTTTGACTCAAGCCAATAAAAAAAAAGATGATGATAAGTAAATTAATTGAATAATAAAAATTAAATAATACAGTATGCTATTAAAAGCATGGTTTCTGCCAAAAGCAAAACATGGGTAGCCTAAAACACTGACGGTTACTACAATATTACTACTAACCAGTGTTGATGTAATGCATTACTGAGTAACTATCTGTCTGGGTCAACATCCGCTGCTGCTCTTCTCTTCTGTGATGTACCGCAAGGCTCGGTCCTGGGTCCCATGCTTTTCTTGTTATATATGCTTCCTATCGGTTCAATCTTCAACAAACACAGTGTCACGGGACTCTGTGTATCTCAGCGAGTATTGACAGTCTACCACACCTGGAGTCGTGAGTTCGAATCCAATGTGTGCTGAGTGACTCCAGCCAAATCTCCTTAGCAACCAAATTGGCCCGGTTGCTAGGGAGGGTAGAGTCACATGGGGTAACCTCCTCGTGGTCACTATAATGTGGTTCTCTCTCTCTCGGTGGGGCGTGTGGTGAGTTGTGCGTGGATGCCGCGGAGAATAGCGTGAAGCCTCCACACGCGCTACGTCTCCACGGTAACACGCTGAACAAGTCACGTGATAAGATGCATGGATTTACAGTCTCAGATGCAGACGCAACCCGGATTGAGTTGAGTCAATAGACCACCACGAGGACTTAGAGCGCATTGGGAATTCCAAATTGGATTGAAAAAAAAAAAAAAAAACACGGTGTCACTTTTAATTTTTATGCAGATGACACCCAAATCTATTTACCTCTGAAGTGCAATTAAAAACATGCCTTTGAGCCATTACCTGCCTGTTTAAAAGAACTGAAAGATTGGCTGACCCAAACATGCTTAATGTTAAAAGAGAATAAAACAAGTTATTTTACTCGGCTCTAATGACAGTAATCATTCGTGCAACCTCAAGTTAGGTACTCTTGAGCCTTTTAACACATCATGTGCCAGGAACTTAGGCTTCTTATTCAATAAAAAACGTATTAATGCTGTGGTTAAGTAAAGTTTCTTCCATTTACGATGATTAGCCAGAGTCAAACCTGTTTACTCTCTATGAAAAACCTGGAAAAAGTAATTAATGCGTTAAACTCGTCTCGTTTAGACTACTGCAATTCCCTTGACATTGGAATCAATCAATCCGCCCTCAAACGTCTTCAATAGGTCCAAAATCCTGCAACCAGATTCTTAATGTACAGACGCAAGTATGAGCACATCACCCCAATTTTAATCTCACTACACTGATTAAAATCACCCCAATTTTAATCTCACTACACTGACTACCGGCCAGATACAGAATCAATGTAAAAATTTCACTAGATATTTACAAATCTCTGAACAACAATAAACAAGTGTATATTTACCATTCAAATGTGCTACGTCCCCAAATGCCTACTTGCCCCCTAAAATCTGGGGACTGTGGATTACTCTACAGATCCAGATTAAAGTTTAGAGGTGATCGAGCGTTTGCTGGCCCAAAGCTCTGGAACAGTCTGATATCAGAACAGCTCCCAGTCTACCTGTTTTTAAGTCTAGGTTAAAAAAACACCTCTTTTCATTGGCTTTTAACTTACCTTGATACCTTGCCTTGTGTGTCTTCTTTAGTTTGTTTTTACTTGTCTATTGTTTGATTTTATTGCCCTGTATATTTTACTGTAAGGCACTTTTGATCAACTTCGGTTGTTTTTAAATGTGCTCAACAAATAAACTTTGACTTGACTTGAATATCCGGTTTTGAATGATGGTGAAATAATAGCAATAAGCAGTATTGATGAAGTGGAGATGTTCTGTTAAGCTTTCATAAAAGTAAATAGTTCAGAGAATTTGATAGAAGAGAGAAGCAGGATGAGATATTCTCAGAATGAGAGAATTTCCTCAATTAATGGATGAGGGAAGCTAGGGACAATCTATTGGATGTTCCAGTTGAGTTAAAACGAGCCTTGAGAAGAATGGAAACATCAACCCCAGGTCAGGATGAGATAAGATACAATATGCTCAAACATTGAAGGTGATTTTAGCATTTTACATTAAAGTCTGGAAAATGGGAACATAACCCCAAACTAGGAAAGAAGCAGTGGTGCTGCAAATAAGAAAGCCTGGGAAAGACCCAGGCATACTGCTAAATTACAGACCAATAGCAGAGAATGATAATGGGTAGATTAATTTACTATCTAGAAAAAGAGGGGACATTTTCACCTGACCAGAGTGGGTTTAGAATTGGAAGAGGACCAATGGATCCCGTCATGTGTCTAAAGGCAGATGTCAACAACTCCAGTAAGAATCCAGTTAGGTCTCCTTAGCAACCAAATTGGCCCGGTTGCTAGGGAGGGTAGAGCCACATGGGGTGACCTCCGCGTGGTCACTATAATGTGGTTCTCGCTCTCGGTGTGGGGTGTGGTACGTTGTGCGTGGATGCCGCGGAGAATAGCGTGAAGCCTCCACGTGTGCTATATCTCCACGGTAACACACTCAACAAGTCACATGATAAGATGCGTGGATTGTTGGTCTAAGACGTAGAGGGAACTGAGATTCGTCCTCCACCACCTGGACTGAGGCAAGTCACTACACCACCACGAGAACTTAGAGCACATTGGGAATTCCAAATTGGTGAGAAACTCAAAAAAGCCACAACAAATAAAGAGTCAGTAGTAGCAGTATTCTTTGATATAGTAAAAGCATGTGATATGCTATGGAGAGAGGGTCTGCTGGTGAAACTGGAGCAACTGGTGATGGGTGGCTGGATATTTAACTGTATTAGTGATTTACGATTAAAGTGAGATTCCATATCATCTAGTGGTGTTGTAGAAAATGGCACTCCTCAAGGAAGTGTAATAAGTCCAGTGCTATTTGTAAGACTGGCTCCAAACTGTCTGCATCACCTCTGGGAAAGACAAAGAACTCTCCTACACAGATGAGCATCTCCACCTGAGTCAACTCATCCTGCTGAGCAAGGACCATAAAACGCAAATCTCTGCCCCCCTCTACCCATCCTGTTTTCCTTCAGGTCATGACACCTCAAACTCACCTGTTCTCCATTTAACAAAATATAATATTTAATGTATACAAATAATGTGTTTAGGCATGTTTGATATCATTTAAAATGTCTCAGTGCAACTGGTAAAATGTTCTTTTCTCCAGGTTTGTAAAACTTATTATCAACGTAGTTATAAGGTATTTGCCAAATACTGAATAATTTTGGAGGTCTATCCCCCTCCTTGAAGGTTAAACCCCAGGAGGCCAATAACCCATTCACCCCCAAATTATCATTGTTCAAAGGAACATTGACACAATGTGTATTCTGTCTGGATATTTAAGGAAGGCTGGCCCAGAGCTCAAGGTTCTCTGTAGTCAGATGATCCCACACCTCAATGTGTGTAACTGTAATATCTGCATTCAGATTTCCCATGCTTTCCAATTACATGTACTTTTCTCAACTGCCAGGTATGTTCTTTGACTTGTTTCTTTAACTTGTGTTTTAAATCCTACCTGGCAAATAAATTGTTACTTTTTGATTTATTCTGTATTCCTCTGAAATCATTTATATCAATACTGGGTCTTTAAAATAGTAGAAACCGCTCTGGAGGAACCGAGCAGGAGAATCCCATTTTAAGAATCATCATAACTGAAGCTTTAATGTAGGAGGAAGCCACTTAAAGACTATCAGTTTGAATCTCATTAGAAACTGATCAAAAGGTAAATGAATAGAAGAGGATTCAGAGTAATCAATAACTTAAATGATTAAAATAAAAGAATAATCAGAAAGAATTTAGAGCTTTAATCTAAATCAGAGGTCAACTTAAAATTGGAGTCAGATTAATATAAAATTGGAGTCAGATAAAATTAATAACGGGATGAATTTGTAAAGTGCAAATTATTAACAATAATTGCTTTACTTCAGCACTCAGAAAAGACAGATCAACGCAGAGACCTTCAAGGGGCAAATCTATCTATTCAAAGGGCTCCACTCCGGACCGATAGGTTTATGAGTGTGCCCTTCTTTTGCCTGCCATTTTACAAGTGGTGACCCCGACGTGATCTGCAACGAGCAAGTGACGTCTTTTCAGCGCGACATCCTGTTTTGTAC
Source organism: Xyrauchen texanus (assembly GCF_025860055.1). Classification (NCBI taxonomy): domain Eukaryota; kingdom Metazoa; phylum Chordata; class Actinopteri; order Cypriniformes; family Catostomidae; genus Xyrauchen; species Xyrauchen texanus. The sequence goes on from NC_068283.1 coordinate 49,772,280, forward strand.
AGAGGATGAGTTTTGAGCTTCTTCTACTTCTCTGTCTTCATCAGCTCTGGTAACTCCATTCTTTTGGCCTATTAGAAGTTTTGAGGGAAAGCACAGACACATCCCATATAGACACATTTATAGAACGGGTCGGAATACCCACTGTTAGACCGGAGACCGATGACCTTCTTACGTGACAAAGGACTAAATTTCAAATTGAGTAATGATAAATTCCTATCATGGTACTCTACGTAGGGTCGGAGACTAGAATCCAAATCTAAATACAAAAAACCCCCGTCGCTATTGTATATTTGCTTTGCCGTAACAACATCGACACCATGTTGAAAAACGAGCAAATTATAGTAAACATTAAAGAAATAGAGAAATCACGATTGGAAGAATTAAAAAAGTTGAGGGCTCAAGTCGACACATTTGTGTATAAAAAGCAAAGCTGGGCAAGACGGGTAGATGCAATGGAAGCGCAGATTAATGATCTCCAACAAAAACTCAGATCAGGTCGAAATTATGCATCCGCCTTAGAAGAGTGTTGTAACAACGCAGGCTTCCCAATATCAGCTATAAAAGAAGCAGCCGGTAACATTAGCTTATGCAAAATACACAAGAGAGGCTCAAAACAGAGCCCATGGGGATGATCCCTCTCAGAGGACAAAAGAAAACATGGCGTTATGGCGTTCCGAAAACATCAGTTCAAGTCGTGGTCCTTAAGACAATAACAAAAGCTGAAGACAAAATCACAACTATCATTCGTCCTTTAACATGTGAGGAATGAAGCTTACTCTAAGAAATAGTTGGCATGATGCCAAGAAGGGGTCCATTCCAGCCTTTATTTATAATAATGATTAATGATGTCTTCGGAAAACTAGACAAGAGCATTGGAAGATCGCTGTTTGCAGATGATCAGAATCAGAATCAGCTTTATTGCCAAGTATGCTTACACATACAAAACATTTGTCTTGGTGACAGAAGCTTCCAGTCTTCAACAATACAAACAATACCAAAAACAGCAGCAAGACATAGATAATTAAAAATGAATAATTATACATATACGTACATACACTAACACTTTCATTCATACACACACATACATAGTGCAAATGTAAAACAAATCCGTTATATAAAGAACAAAAATACAGTATATTATGTACAGTGCAAAAAGTGTTTTTCTTTGTAAGTAAGGGCAGAAGATATGTTGGATAATATAAATTAAAATTAAAATTAAACTGTGTATTGCACATAATTATTGTTCAATGGGGCAGTTTTAAATGTTTATTAGATGAATAGCCTGAGGGAAAAAGGTAGTGGGCAGTGTGAGTGGGGTCCAGAGTGATTTTACCAGCCTTTTTCCTCACTCTGGAAGTGTACAGTTGGACAGACTCAATGACTGCTGAATCAGCAGCACTGGTGGCAGGTTGAACTTCCTCAGCTGGCGAAGGAAGTACAACCTCTGCTGGGCCTTTTTCACAATGGAGTCGATGTGTATCTCCCACTTCAGGTCCTGTGAGATGGTAGTGCCCAGGAACCTGAATGACTCCACTGCTGCCACAGTGCTGTTTAGAATGGTGAGGGGGGACAGTGTTGGGGTGTTCCTCAATCCACAATCATCTCCACCGTTTTGAGCGTGTTCAGCTCCAGGTTGTTTTGACTGCACCAGAAAGCCAGCCTTTCAACCTCCTTTCTATATGCAGACTCATCATCATCTTGGATGAGGCCGAAAGCTGTTAATCCACCGACAGATAGACATGGAAACAGAGAGTTGGTTTAACTTAGTCTGGAGAGATTGGAGAGCTCCACATTGAGGCGGCCATCTGCAGTGCTATCATTGTTTCTATGATGAGCACTCTGGTACAGAGGAAGAGATAATAAATACAATGTGCAGAAAATGCAAAAGGCATTAAATGAAGTGGTAGAATGGTCGTATAAGTGGGGATTTAAATTCTAGGTGGAAAATCACAATCATATTCTCTAATAAAAAAGACAGAGTTGAAGTTGAGATTATATAATAAAGGATTAGTACAGGTTTCTTTAATAAGATGAGTATGGTTGGATGGCAGATGGAGAGGACATGTAGAAAAGATGGTAAGAAAGTATTGAATGTAATGGAGATGTATGTCGGGACAGGGGTGTGAGCTCACAGAATGCTTTAAAAACGATATATATAACAATGATTAGATCTGTATTAGATTATGGACAGGATTGAAGCACAGGCATTAAGAACTTCCTGCGTATGCTTCAACACCAGTTTCAGGTAGAAGTTGGGCATTTGTCTCTTTATATTAGAAGACAGCAGCTGATGGCAGTGTACTGGACAAACCTTAAAATCAGGGTGCGCCGCATGTAACGCTGAAGATATTAGAGACATGTTGGAAAGGGGGATGAATAAGTATAATAGTTTTATGTGGATAATTGAAGGGATGATAAATGAAATGGGTCTAAATACATGGAAGTGTGCACCAAGAGTGATACTGACAACAATTCCTTTGTGGAACGTTTTTGTTGCGCTCGAGTTTCTGTACGGACCATAAAAAATGCAGCACAACCGGAAGTTCATTCCACGCTTCGAGCAGACCTGCATTTACATCATAATTAATCAAATAATTCATCAACTAGCTCTCCACAAGACCCTGTTTCCACCTTTTTAACAAAGTTGGTGTAAACCTTGTCATCTTTGTTAAGATTTTCTCTTCTCCATTGCTGCCATGTAGTTTCCCTTGACATTTTGTCTTCGGGTAACATCACCTCTATCTCAGAGTAGCAGCAATCTGGACACATGCGATACATACAATTTCTTCTGATGACATGCTATATGTGAGAGAAGTGAAGATATGCTTGATGTTGGAACAGCTTTAATGCCAGCAGCCTAACATTTGCATGATCAAAACAAGCGCAAGTGTCTCTTGTCTTTGGCTCTGTCACAAAGAAGGGTCGCAGTCACACAAACGGTCTGTTTGACATTTTAACTCCTTCCCCACCACTTCATTGTACATGCTGTGGAGTTCCTTCAGATTCCTTAAGAGCACTCTGCTGCTTTTTCCTTCTTTCATGGTGTCTCTCTTTCCAGGGAGAATTTGGCTGTATTTTCTTTGATGCTGCCAGTTTCTTTTCCCCCTTTGGCTTGCACCTCTAATTCACAGTCTTCTTCATCTGATAGGCCTTTCTTTACTTTTTAGCATTTTTTTCACACTTCCTTTTTTGCTGGGCTAATTGCACTTTCATTGTGAGCAAAGCTTATCAGCGATGAGATTGTCCGGATGTCACTTGGACCTTACTGACGTAGTAGCAGAAGAAATCTGGAAAAATGGATGAATTGTTATAGCGGTGTGTGGACACCTGGAAGAGTACGACACAACGTCATACATGTACAGAGACCGGACGATAAAAGACATCGCTTGGAGGAAAGTGAGCGAGGAAGTTGGATGACCTGGTAAGTTCTGAAAATATGCGTGACTACTTGATTCCAGCTATTGGTTGCACTTTACTATGAACCAAGTTGTAGAAGCCCCGCCTCCTGTCCTGTTCCAAAAAGCGAACCGGATATTTTCTTTGCATTGTATGTGAATGCACCATTGGCGGTAAAGTTGAACACTGCAATTGCCTCAATCTTTCCCTATGGTCCCGTTGGTTTTGCCTCCATTGTTTCCTCTTTTTTTCTGCAGCAAGTGTATCAAGAGATCTAATTGGCTCCTGGACCATCCCTGCCTTTTTACGTCTGTGGTAGCTAGACAAAATAAAAATAAAAGATTATATAATTGATGAATTTAGTCAAAGTGAACTATGGCTTGATTAGTTTTTTATTACTTTTCCTTAGTGCTTTCATTTTAAAGAACACCATTTGTGGCTGATAGACTGTGTAGCCTAACAAAAGCTCCATATAAACAAGAGTTTATTCAGACAACTGAAGACCCGCATGATAAACTAATTGTATTTGGACATTTCAGCTTTTCTTTTATTGAACTACACTTGTTACTTCCTCTATTACAAAGCAATACCTCTCTCTCTTTTTTGCCAAAAACTCCTCCCTAGCCATGTGTGTGTGTGTGTGTGTGTGTGTGTGTGTGAGTGTGTATGTGTGTGTGTGTGTGTGTGAGAGTGTGTGTGTGTGTGTGAGCGTGTATTTATCACTTTGTGGGGACCAAATGTCCCCATAAGGATAGTAAAACCCGAAATGTTTGACCTTGTGGAGACATTTTGTCGGTCCCCATGAGGAAAACAGCTTATAAATCATACTAAACAATGTTTTATTGAAAATGTAAAAATGCAGAAAGTTTTCTGTGAGGGTTAGGTTTAGGGGTAGGGTTAGGTTTAGGGGATAGAATATAAAGTTTGTACAGTATAAAAACCATTATGTCTATGGAAAGTCCCCATAAAACATGGAAACACAACATGTGTGTGTGTGTGTGTGTGTGTGTGTGTGTGTGTGTGTGTGTGTGTGTGTGTGTGTGTGTGAGAGAGAGAAAGTGTGTGTGTATGTGAGTGTGTGAGAGAGAGAGAGAGAGAGAGAGAGTGTGTGTGTGTGACAGAGAGAGAGAGATAGAGAGTGTGTGTGTGTGATAGAGAGTGTGTGTGTATGTGTGTGTGTGTGTGACAGAGAGAGAGAGATAGAGAGTGTGTGTGTGTGACAGACATAGAGAGTGTGTGTGTGTGTGTGTGTGAATGTGAGTGAGTGTGAGAGAGAGAGTGTGTGTGTGTGTGTTTGTGTGTGTGAGAGAGTGTGTGTGTGTGTGTGTGTGAGTGTGTGTGTGTGTGTGTGTGTGTGAGTGTGTGTGTGTGTGAGTGACAGAGAGAGAGAGATAGAGAGTGTGTGTGTGTGACAGAGAGAGATAGAGAGTGTGTGTGTGTGATGACTGGTACCAGCGGTGTCAAGATCGGCCTCTTTGGAGGAGGCTTGTGAAGGATGCTGCTGGCCAGTTGGAGGCAGTCGCCCTCCAACAACAACGGAGGGCAGAGGAGCGACGCTCACAACAACGAGCAGAGCTCAGGGTGGCTAAAGCACAGCAAGTTGGCACAGTAGGGGGCACAGGTGGTGTGTCACTGTGTTACTGTGTAATTTTCTATGCGTCACTCTCCGGTTGTGATTGTAAGATTATGAGCACCTGGTTTGGATGGGCTGTAGGTATTTAAACGCCTGTTTGTCACCTGGCTAGGACCGATGCTCTTTGTTCTTTTCTGTCTTTTTTACAGGAATCGGGAGGTGGCAGGGGCCATTGGATTAAGAATTCTACCATCATGAGATCTTCGTTTTGTCTCATCTAGCTCATAGCCATGGATGATCTGATCAGCGTTTGAATGTCTTGTTTTTGTTCATTTCGATATGTTTTTTAATAAATACATATTTTGTAACCGTATCTATTTTGTGATCTTTTTTGTTGCAGTTACGAGCCGAACTGTAACAAAATTGGGGGCTCGTCTGTTTCAAAATGTGTGGTTTTTTTTATATATGTTACACTCCGTAGTTGTGCGCGCCGAACTTGATTCTAATGAGAATCACCTGGATGTGCTTTAGTCTGTTTGTTAGCGCTCTCAATTTGTAATTGCAAACTTTTGATTATTCACTGCCTGTAGAGGAAATTATAGGTAAGTAATTTCACTGAGTTTGAATTGATAATGTAATGAGAAGTGTTATGCAGTGTTGCCGCAAGCATTTTAAATCGTTTGTTGTAGCGAGGTTAGATGTTTGTTTCTCCTAAAATGTGTCTTTTCCCAAATAGGTTGTAGCAACTTTTTATTTTTATTTTAGTGTGTTATTTTTGTGCTGATGCTGGGCTGAGGGCACTGCCGCTGTCCTGTATCTCTCTGGTTATCTGAGAGGTATTTGTGCTGTCGGTATATAAGGGCTTAAAGGAACTCGGCTCTTGGTTGAAGCACGAAGTCTAGTGTTGAGTTAGTTTTTTATTTTGGGCGTAGTGGGAAAAGACTCTGATTATGAGGAATTAGAATGTGTTTAATTAAACAAAGTGCGTGAAAACCGTAAAAAAAAAAAATGGCCTCACAACTAAAGAAAAACGTCTAAAAGAGGGTGTAGGACTGATTGTAAAATCAGCCTTGGCAGATTTGGGTGTGTTTACAACTAGGCCTGAGAAACCTACTGTGTCTGAAGTTCAAGACCCTAAAGAGCAATTTATTCCTCAAAGTTTTCCTTCCTTAACCTATGAGCAACAGACAGACATGATTCTTTTAAAAATGGAAAATAGTCAAATAAGTTAAGAAGTTGAACTTCGTAATCTAGGTCTGAAAGCATAGAGACTGCAATTAATTAGAGGAGGTAAGCTAGAGGCTCGGTCTATTATTGTGCAGTCACAAATGGGTAACTCATTTTTGCAGGGTTTTCATGTTTCAAGAAGCCTTAGTCTTATGCCCAAGTTTAGTGAAGATGAGTTGGACACTTTCTTTAGTTTATTTGAGCATTTAGCAAATTTGATGGGATGGAAAGATAGCGAATGAACATTATTGTTGCAGTGTGTGTTCATAGGTAAGGCTCAGAAGGCAATTCTACACTTAGTGTGACAGATAATAAGGTCTATACAAAAGTGAAGGAAGTGGTATTGAAAGCTTATGAACTAGTTCCTGAAGCATTCATACAGAAGTTTAGAGCTTTGTGTAAAGGAGGGCAACAAACTTTTTTTGAGTTTGCAAGAGATCTGCGTATTCAATTTGATCGGTGGTGTTCCTCATCTCATGCAGATACCTATGAGGCTCTTTATGAATTCATGTTGTTGGAACAATTTAAGAATACCCTATTGAAAGACGTGTCTCTTTTTATAATGGAATGAAACATTTAAAATGGCAGAGGAGGATGTTCTGACACACAAGGGTGAGGTTAGAAGAAATCGTTGGCATCGTACAAACAACTCTTCAGATAATGTTGAATGCTGTTCATTTTTGTCTAGTGGTGTTAATCCTGAGAGAAAACTAAAGTCCATTGAGGAATATGATCAGTGTGCGTGTTGTCTTAAAAGATTGTCCTCTAAAAGCAAAATTCAGTCGTGTTAATCCTGAACCAAAATCAGCTTTGTTGGTGTCTTCAGTAGCGTCTGAGATTACCAACCTTCCTGATAATGGTGACGAGTGTATGCTGGAACAAGAAAAAGCAGTTTTGTGTAATGAAAAGCAAATGTATGCTCCCTTCATTACAGATGGTTTTGTGTCTCTTGTTTGGGGGCAGACATAAAGTTCCTGTCCAAATTTTGAGGGACACGTGAGCCTCAGAGACATTTATTTTGGAGTCTGCTTTAGCCTTTTCCGCTGAGTCAAGTACTGGTAAGGAGGTGCTGATAAAGGGAATTGGATTACAAAGTTTGTCTGTTCCATTACATGCAGTAGTTCTTCAGTCAGAACTGGTTAGTGGTGCCGTGGTTGTAGATTTCTGTTATTTTAGGTAATAATCTGGCTGGGGGTTATGTTTGGAGAGATGTACCACCACCACCAACCATTTCTCCCTCTTTAGAAGACCAAACTGTTGTTCCACAATTTCCTGATGTGTTTGTCTCCTGTGCAGTCACTCGTGCAATGAGCAAAATTGAATCTGATGTTCTGCAGGATTTGGAGTCTCAGCCTGAAGATTCGTCAAAGATGTTTGTGTCTGGCCACCCTGTTCTCTCTTCTCACAAGGAGTTGATTAAAACTAAACAGGAGGATAACACTTTAAAGGAGATGTTTACTTCTGTTTTGCCTTCTACTAAGTTAGGGGAAGTTGCAAGTGGTTATTTTGTTGAAGATGGCATGCTACTTTGTAACAGTCACTGCCTGTCACATGTTTATTTGTTTTCATTTTCAGTGCTATGTTCATCCCATCCACTAGGGGGCACCAGTAGCACCTCTACCTTATAGATAAAAGAGGAAGTAGGAGAGTAAGAGGTAGATTCAGTTTGAGTAACCACATGGTATCTGCTGTTCTTAATGGTAATTCTGGTCTGAGAAACGTTAAGTTTGCTGCTCAACCAGGATTTTTGTATTACCCGTGACTTATAGCCCTTGAGTGCTGGATTGGGAGTTTGCTTGGGTGCATGAGGGCAACTGCCCAAGGACTTTATTCAAAGAATCCCGGGCTGCAACCAGAAGGACAAATACTTCATTTCATCAGTTACTACCATTCCCAGATAAGACTGCTAATTCTAAAGACTGCTCACTTCATCAACCTCATTATCCGTCAACATCTTTTATGGGGCATTTCACCTTCATCCACTCACACCAGGACTTTTCTTCTGTGATATTTTGTTTGTTTGGGTGTATGATGAAGTGTTTTGTGTAAAATTCAATATATTTGAAGAGAGAAGATTTTCATTTAGTTGTCTTTTGTTGATTCATGTTTACCCTGAACACAGTATCTGATGCAAGACTGATTTCCCCCTCATTCTACTGTAGCAGGCCTGGTTTAAAATAGCTGGGACAGTTATAACTTAGGAAGTGGCTGTCTGGCAAGGAGGTATTGTTAGGTCATGCATCTATTCAAGTTGTTGTGCCGACATCTCTGAGAGAAACCGTTCTGAAAACTGCTCATGGAGATGTAGCTGGTAATTTCAGGGTTAATAATGTGTAGAATCAGTTGTTGCAATACTTTTATTGGCCTCGTATGAAGATGTTGGACAATATATTAAAACCTGTCCAACATGTCGGTTAACAGGTAAACCTAACCAGCCTCTCAAACCAGTCCCCTGATATCCTATCCCAGCTGTAGTACCACCATTCCAACACTTGGTGTTAAACTGTGTTGATCCGTTACCACTGTTGAAGTCTGGTAACACCTACCTATTTACTGTAATGTGTCAAAGTACAAGACATCCAGCTGCTTATCCTTTTCGTTTCATCACAACTTGTTCCGTAGTGAGGGCCTTGACTCAGTTTATATCTATTTTTGAGATAATCTAAGATCATTCAAAGTGACAAAGGTACTAATTTTACCTCTGGTATGTTTCAGGAGGTGTTAAGACAGCTTGGGGTGAGGCATCATCGATCTACTGCCTACCATGCACCAAGTCAAGGAGTTACATTTACATTTCTGCATTTGGCAGATGCTTTTATCCAAAGGGACTTACAGTGCACTTATTACAGGGACAATCCCCCCGGAGCAACCTGGAGTTAAGTGTCTTACTCAAGGACACAATGGTGGTGACTGTGGGGATCAAACCAGCAACCTTCTGAGTACCAATGTATTATACAGAGCACTTATTACAGGGACAATCCCCCCCGGAGCAACCTGGAGTTAAGTGTCTTACTCAAGGACACAATGGTGGTGACTGTGGGGATCAAACCAGCAACCTTCTGAGTACCAATGTATTATACAGTGCACTTATTACAGGGACAATCCCCCCCGGAGCAACCTGGAGTTAAGTGTCTTACTCAAGGACACAATGGTGGTGACTGTGGGGATCAAACCAGTGACCTTCTGAGTACCAATGTATTATACAGTGCACTTATTACAGGGACAATCCCCCCGGAGCAACCTGGAGTTAAGTGTCTTACTCAAGGACACAATGGTGGTGACTGTGGGGATCAAACCAGCGACCTTCTGAGTACCAATGTATTATACAGTGCACTTATTACAGGGACAATCCCCCCGGAGCAACCTGGAGTTAAGTGTCTTACTCAAGGACACAATGGTGGTGACTGTGGGGATCGAACCAGCAACCTCCTGATTACCAATGTATTATACAGAGCACTTATTACAGGGACAATCCCCCCGGAGCAACCTGGAGTTAAGTGTCTTACTCAAGGACACAATGGTGGTGACTGTGGGGATCAAACCAGCGACCTTCTGAGTACCAATGTATTATACAGTGCACTTATTACAGGGACAATCCCCCCTGAGCAACCTGGAGTTAAGTGTCTTACTCAAGGACACAATGGTGGTGGCTGTGGGGATCAAACCAGCAACCTTCTGATTACCAATGTATTATACAGAGCACTTATTACAGGGACAATCCCCCCGGAGCAACCTGGAGTTAAGTGTCTTACTCTAGGACACAATGGTGGTGACTGTGGGGATCAAACCAGCAACCTTCTGAGTACCAATGTATTATACAGAGCACTTATTACAGGGACAATCCCCCCTGAGCAACCTGGAGTTAAGTGTCTTACTCAAGGACACAATGGTGGTGACTGTGGGGATCAAACCAGCAACCTTCTGATTAACAGTTGTGTGCATTAGCCACTACACCACCACCACTCTTAAGATTTAGAACGTTTCCACCAGACCTTAAAATCTTTGTTGTGGGCTTATTTTGTCGAGTTAAATCATGATTGGGAGTAGCGTTTGCCGTGGTTGTTACTGGCAGCTCGGGAAGTGTTGCAGGACAGTTTAGGATTTAGTCCTAATGAGTACAAGTACCTCTTACTCCTCGTGCTCAAGAAATTGCATCGTTCATCACTTCATTTGGCTTATTCTCCTATTCTGTGATGAGTTTTGTTCTTAGAATGTGCCTGCTACTTTCCAGTGCCTAATGAACCAGGTGGCATCTGGTTTAGAGGGTTGTTCTGTATACTTAGTTGATGTTGTGGTCTATAGTCAGACCTGGGAACAACATCTCTGCTGGGTCCGAGCCCTGTTCGAACGTCTTGCTGAGGCTCAATTAACCATTAACCTGGCGAAGTGTGAGTTTGCCAGGGCCACGGTAACTTATTTGGGCAAAGTAGTTGGGCAAGGCATGGTGCATCCCATGCAGGCTAAGGTTCTGGCCATTTATAACTTCCCTCTCCCAAGTACTAAGCGGGAAGTAATGCATTTTTAGGCATGGTAGGATATTATAGGAGTTTTTGTCCGAACTTTTCATCAGTAGTAGCTCCTTTAACTGATTTGCTGAAAATGAAAGTAAAATTATTGTGCCAACAGGCATTTGAAAATGTTAAGAGATTGCTTAGGCACTGCACCTGTCCTTGCTGCCCCATGCTTTGGGTCATCTTTTCAGATCCAGGTGGATGCTAGCCAGGTTGGTGCTGGGGCTGTATTATTACAGACTGGTGCAAATGGTGTAGACCAGGGGTGCCCACGCTTTTTTGTGTGATGATCTACTTTTAAATGACCAACTCTATAAGATCTACCAACTAAAAAAAACACAGTTTCATTTAAAATAAGAAAATGCTTGTTGGGACTACTGCATGTATCCCTACATGGAATTTATCTTCTAATTAATAAAAAAATATATAATAATGTTCAATGTTGATATCATTCCGTTTTAACACTAAACCCAAAACACCTACAGCACAATAGATTACAATAGTCAGAGCATTTACCAGTAAATATTGACCAGGTGAGGTTTTGTTTATTCAGTTGCCATGACAACTAGGTTTGCGCATACGCGCCTTCCAAGGACTTCTGAGAACAGAGCGCGAAATTGCGACGCTACTGCCCGCATTAGGCAAAACTGTCTGATTCCATTCAGTGCAAGTCAGTGCAAACCTAGTTGTCATGGCAACTGAATAAACAAAACATCGCCTGCTCAATATTTACTCGTCAAGTGTAAGTCAGACAGAAACTAAAAGAAGGAAAGACATTATATTTATTTTTATTAAAATTTAACGAAAGTACATTTAATTTTGTGCGATCTACCAGCATTGCCTCGACTGGTAGATCGTGATCGACGTATTGGGCACCCCTGGTGTAGACCATCGGGTCAGTTACCTCTCTCGTATATTTAGTTCTTATCAAGTACATTATTTAACAATTGAAAAGGAAACATTTGCATTGATTTGGGCAATACAACATTTTGATGTTTATGTGACAAGCGGTATTACTCTTGTGGTCTTTTCTGACCATAACCCACTGACCTTTTTACATTCTTTGCAGAGCCCAAACCAACGGTTGTTTCGATGGTCTCTCTCTTTTTACATCCTTACGCTTTACACATTCGGCATATACGGGTGTGGATAATGTCCTGGCTGACACCTTGTCCCGTGCTCCTTGTAATTCTTTGAGGTTGATTACCCTTAGTAACTGGTCTCTCATTTTGGATTTCTCTCACTTTAAATGTTGCTTTTCTTAGATGCTTTTTCAAGCAAACCTTTAGAAAATGTGTCAGTTGGAAAGTAAGCTACTCACTCACCTCAGTTGAATTTCCTGGCACTGAAGAGAAAAAAAAAATGCATTGTGATGTCACTAGAGTGGTAGCCTTTTCTTAAAGGGGCAGATTCCCCAATATGACAGTTTGGAGGATAATTTAATAATTAAATATTATTATTAATATATAATTTGTTAGTATTTAACTAAACAATGTTCATAAAAATATGTTAATATCACAATAAGAATGGAAATTATACAGATAAAAGCTGAAAACTGTATAAAAAGAATATAATGTCAAACAGGATAACGGATGACATTATGGATTAAAAGAAAATAACTGTTATCCTATATGACAAACTTGTTATCCGGTATGACAAAACTCAGTTTGAACCTTAATCAGTTAGTTGTTTGGCCACCTATAGAAATCTGCAACCTTGACCTACAACTTCCAAAGATGTAAATTCATATTAAATAAACACATTTGCATAAAATGATCATTATATTTATTTTTAGCGTTGTCTCAAATGACACAAGATTTTACTACATAATGTACTAGTAGGCAAAAAGGTAAATTAAACACATTTTAAGAGAGATTAACCTTTCACCATTGTTTGGGGGTCCTTCAGGGTCTACCTGATTGTGTAACATCCTGTATGATAACTTGTCAAAATAAAATGCCCCATAAAATTGCTCCAGTTTTCTTGTTATCCCGGATGACATTGGCTGACTGCAAGTTTTGGGACAGAATGCTCCAAAGCATAACAATCAACTGGATGTCATATTTTTAAAATATTTAAAAGAATTGTTGGCAACACTCATGCAATAATGCCTGTGGCAGAGATTTTAGGTGTTATTTGATTTTTAACACTTTTTGTAGCTTTTTTGCGGTGCCAGCCAAACATCACTTCAGTCTATTATGATGGACTTCAGAGGATGAACTGATGCCAACTCCAACCTGCATCACCTCGGTCTATTGATGGACTACGATCTTGAAATGAAATGCTTAGACTAACTATTGCCAACAAAAGCCTTCATCAGCCAATTAACAAGGACAACTGCATCTATGTGAACTTCTGCAGTTAATCAAGATGAACTGGGTTAGGGTGGGGTTAGTCAGAGGGGAACTGGCCCCCACAGTGAGTCTGGTTTAGGGTAAGGGTGGGGTTGGTCAGAAGGGAACTGGCCCCCACAGTGAGTCTGGTTTAGTGTTAGGGTGGGGTTGGTCAGAGGGAACTGGCCCCACAGTGAGTCTGGTTTAGGGTTAGGGTGGGGTTAGTCAGAGGGGAACTGGCCCCCACAGTGAGTCTGGTTTAGGGTTAGGGTGGGGTTGGTCAGAGGGGAACTGGCCCCCACAGTGAGTCTGGTTTAGGGTTAGGGTGGGGTTGGTCAGAGGGAACTGGCCCCCACAGTGAGTCTGGTTTAGGGTTAGGGTGGGGTTGGTCAGAGGGAACTGGCCCCCACAGTGAGTCCTGGTTTAGGGTTAGGGTGGGGTTGGTCAGAGGGGAACTGGCCCCCACAGTGAGTCTGGTTTAGGGTTAGAGTGGGGTTGGTCAGAGGGGAACTGGCCCCCACAGTGAGTCTGGTTTAGGGTTAGAGTGGGGTTGGTCAGAGGGGAACTGGCCCCCACAGCGAGTCTGGTTTAGGGTTAGGGTGGTGTTGGTCAGAGGGGAACTGGCCCCCACAGTGAGTCTGGTTTAGGGTTAGGGTGGGGTTGGTCAGAGGGGAACTGGCCCCCACAGTGAGTCTGGTTTAGGGTTAGGGTGGGGTTAGTCAGAGGGGAACTGGCCCCCACAGTGAGTCTGGTTTAGGGTTAGAGTGGGGTTAATCAGAGGGGAACTGGTGTCATGGAAAATCTTTGAAGAATCTCTCTAAGATGCAAGAAAACTCTCAGAGTCCAAGGTTCCAGATGCCAAAGTTGAAGTTTATTGAGCCACCAACAAACTTGAGAAGGCCAGCTGTCCGTTCTGAATACACAGTTGTGAGTTCTCAGTTATATACCTTTTAGTTATCTTTCTTGGACTCATTAATCTCTCAAGTCTTCTACTTTTGATCTAATGGTGGAAAGTCCTTCACTGGCCAATTTGTTTTTTATTTTGTCTGTTTTCCTTAGAATATACTGTTATCTACTTTCCATAGAATGTGCTATTTCACACTTAGTTTTAAAGTTTTCATATTACCTTAATTTGTTACACAGAATATTGATTAATTATTTTAGAAAATATACCATACTGGCCCCCACAGTGAGTCTGGTTTCTTTATTTTATATCACGGCACGAGTGATTTCACATCAGGAGACGAGTGATTTCACATCAGGTGACGAGTGATTTCATATCAGGAGACGAGTGATTTCACATCAGGTGACAAGTGATTTCACATCAGGTGACGAGTGATTTAATTTCAGGTGACGAGTGATTTCACTTCAGGTGATGAGTGATTTCACATCAGGTGACGAGTGATTTTACATCAGGTGACGAGTGATTTTACATCAGGTGACGAGTGATTTCACATCAGGTGACGAGTGATTTCATTTCAGGAGACGAGTGATTTCATTTCAGGTGATGAGTGATTTCACATCAGGTGACGAGTGATTTCACTTCAGGAGATGAGTGATTTCACTTCAGGTGACGAGTGATTTCATTTCAGGAGACGAGTGATTTCACATCAGGAGATGAGTGATTTAATTTCAGGTGACAAGTGATTTCATTTCAGGTGATGAGTGATTTCACATCAGGTGACGAGTGATTTCACATCAGGTGACGAGTGATTTTACATCAGGTGATGAGTGATTTCACATCAGGTGACGAGTGATTTCATTTCAGGAGACGAGTGATTTCATATCAGGTGATGAGTGATTTCACATCAGGTGACGAGTGATTTCACATCAGGTGACAAGTGATTTCACATCAGGAGATGAGTGATTTCACATCAGGTGACGAGTGATTTAACAACAGGAGACAAGTGATTTCAGATCAGGTGACGAGTGATTTTACATCAGGAGACAAGTGATTTCATATCAGGAGACGAGTGATTTCATTTCAGGAGACGAGTGATTTCATTTCAGGTGATGAGTGATTTCACATCAGGTGACGAGTGATTTTACATCAGGTGACGAGTGATTTCACATCAGGAGACAAGTGATTTCACATCAGGTGACGAGTGATTTCACATCAGGAGACAAGTGATTTCACATCAGGTGACGAATGATTTCATTTCAGGTGACGAGTTATTTTATTTCAGGAGACGAGTGATTTCACTTCAGGAGATGAGTGATTTCACATCAGGTGACGAGTGATTTCACATCAGGTGACGAGTGATTTCACATCAGGTGACGAGTGATTTCACATCAGGTGACGAGTGATTTTATTTCAGGAGACGAGTGATTTCATTTCAGGAGACGAGTTATTTTATTTCAGGTGACGAGTGATTTCAATTCAGGTGATGAGTGATTTCACATCAGGTGACGAGTGATTTCACATCAGGTGACGAGTGATTTCAATTCAGGTGACGAGTGATTTCACATCAGGAGACGAGTGATTTCACATCAGGTGACGAGTGATTTCACATCAGGAGACGAGTGATTTCACATCAGGTGACGAGTGATTTCACATCAGGTGACGAGTGATTTCACTTCAGGTGACGAGTGATTTCACATCAGGTGACGAGTGATTTCACATCAGGAGACAAGTGATTTCACATCAGGTGATGAGTGATTTCACATCAGGTGACGAGTGATTTCACATCAGGAGACAAGTGATTTCATTTCAGGTGACGAGTTATTTTATTTCAGGAGACGAGTGATTTCATTTCAGGAGACGAGTGATTTCACATCAGGTGACGAGTTATTTTATTTCAGGAGACGAGTGATTTCACATCAGGAGACGAGTGATTTCACATCAGGTGACGAGTGATTTCACTTCAGGAGATGCGTTATTTTAATTCAGGTGACGAGTGATTTCGTATCAGGAGATGAGTGATTTCACATCAGGTGACGAGTGATTTCACTTCAGGAGATGCGTTGTTTTAATTCAGGTGACGAGTGATTTCACATCAGGAGATAAGTGATTTCATTTCAGGAGACGATTGATTTCATATCAGGAGATAAATGATTTTACATCAGGAGACGAGTGATTTCACATCAGGTGATGAGTGATTTCACATCAGGAGATAAGTGATTTTACATCTATCAGGAGTGATCGGTGACAGTGATTTCATATCAGGAGATAAGTGATTTTCACATCAGGTGACTGCATCAGAGTGATTTCATATCAGGAGATAAGTGATTTTACATCAGGTGACGATTCACAGGTCAGTGATTTCACATCGAGGTGACACGGTAAGTGATTTCATCACAGTGTTTCCAGGAGATGAGTTATGTTACTTCAGGAGAGGAGTGATTTCATTTCAGGAGACGAGTGATTTTATATCAGGATACAACTTTGCCACTTGAGTGATCAAATTAATGTTCCTGGTTAAATAAAAATGAACCTCATATCGACAGCATTTGCAGCAGGCAGTGATTTTGACCCTTTTCAGTGCTGCACATATGTGCATTTACTGTGTGTGAGTGTGTGTTTGTCATCATTAAGATGCTTTATATTGTGGAACTGTTGTTGATGTGTTTGCATCTTCAGGAGGATCAGGAGAACGTTCAGATTTTTCCGGCAGGTGATGGTCAACAGGCCAATCAGAAGAGAAACCTCACTCAATACATGACTAAATATGAGTGTGCACGAGTGCTGGTAACACGAGCGCTGCAGATTGTGTGTCACCGCTCGTGCATACACTCATGCCACTGCATTAACACTGAGTATCAGTGACATCACTTCCTCTTTGACAGGATGTGTGTGCCACTGATGGTGGAGCTGGAAGGAGAGACGGATCCGCTGAAGAGTGCCATGAAAGAGCTTGTATCAGGCGTTTACAAGCTGCGGTTGTTTGTTTGAATGGTTCTTGTGTTCCTCAGGGGCAGAAAGATTCCCATCATCATCCACAGATATCTTCCAGATGGCAGTTATGAGGACTGGGGCTGTGACAAGCTCATCATTACTGACTGATACACATCAGAGGGTCACATCATGTGGACTGTCTCTGACTGTACAGATCACTTTATAGTGTATTCCAGCTGCAGTACTTGTGTTCATCCACAAGAGGCCAGCACACACACACACACAATAACAGTAACATCCAGTGCAAAGACTTGATCATCACAACATTTCACTTTGAATTTATTTCATGTTTGTATGTTTTATAATTGCAGAATTAAACCCTTTTTGTAGAAAATGATACTCTGTGCTCTTGTATTTCATTATTAGTGTATTTATATGTGTATTTTGGCATACTTCATTAACTTCACAAAGGCTAACTCTTGAGTTCAGGGTGGCATGCTATCATACTACTATCCTTCTGCAATATCTATACATGGCACAGTTAGTATGCATAGTATGCCATTCTGAACTCCAGCTGTGTGACGCACTATGCACTATGCACTAGTATAGACATTTTCAAGTTTAACAGAAGTGACGTTTTTAATGCAACATTTACATGTCAGATAATGATATTCACACAGTGTGATGAGAAGCATTGAACTCACATTAATTATGTTTGTTTTGTCAGAGCAGCAGGTAACTCCGCCCCTTCCGCTACATAGGACAAGCGGCGAGCGTTGAGTGCATGAGGTGTCCAACATTACTCTGCTTTATCGGTCTGGATACTCGTAGTGTGCTGCTCATTGTTACATTACAGGCTACTTGCATGCACACTAGAAAATGGTGTATAATAGTGCAGAAGTGTGTGATTTGGGACGCACCATTAGTTTAGTACTATGAGATATATAGTCCGCAGTTAGCTGAACATTGCCAATGCTTTACTTCTCGCTACGTCACTTATGTTATTCATGAAAGTCATTTATCTGTGGAAATATTGTACATGATCTCAGACAGACAGTGTTTATGAGTGATTCTATCACAACAGTTTCATATTTAAAGGGATAGTTCACCTATCATAGTTTACTCACCCTTATGTTGTTCCAAATCAGATTACTTTATTTCTACAGTGGATGCTGTGAAAGTGAGTGTTTCATGGTTTTACATTCAAAACTGTTGCGTTGTTTAATTGTTTATTTGCAGTGCCGCCGATTGCTAGTGTAACCGGACCTGCTCGAGCCGCTCCGAGCGGGATTCAAACCGGCGTCAGCCGTTTCCACAAACACTGAAATATTGTCAGTGTAATCAACAGCATGTCACAGATGCAGTACACACAGCTTAAGGTTGTATTCAACCAGGAATATTCCTATATTTCTTTATATATGTCTGTCTCTGCTCACACACACACACACACACACACACACACACACACACACAGGTAGACTAGCAGCGGTCATGGTAACTTAATTTTGCACTCATGACGAGCGCAATCACAACCATATGACCATAAAGATGACACAAATGTAAGTGTCTCTGTCTCATGCACAGTGTTTAGGAATGTCCAAATCCCAGTGCAGTGTGTGTGTGTGTGTGTGTGTGTGTGTGTGTGTGTGTGTGTGTGTGTGTATGAGAGTCTCTTTGTATCCCAGTGAAACTGCAGGCCAGAGACCCCCTCCCTCCCCTCGCACAGCCAGAGCTGAATGAGTCTCTTTGTTTAACCAAAGTATCACACAGATGATTAAATCAGGGGAATTAGAAATCAGCCTGAACTCTCAACACACACACACACATGCATAAGCAGGGCAGCATTCATGCACGCACACACACAGAATTAATGCAGAAGCTGTTGAGATGTGCCGTGTCATGATATTGGTTTCAGCCAATCAGAAGTGAAGCTGAAAGCTCTGCTACACATGATAAAACTCTCCGGCTGTGTTCGGATGCACGCATATAAGACAGGAACATACTGTGCACTAACTGAGTAAGCTATTGCAAACCGATTCATTCAGTGTTCAGAAGCAAACTGGTGAAGCTGATCATATAAATATGAATATTTCAGGTGTGTGTGGAGAAATGAGGACTTAATGAGCATGAGTTTGTATGGACTGCAGCTTTATTTAGTGAGGGAAGTTAAAGTTAGTCACTGCTCTTCTATTTACACTGATAAACAAAAACAACAACACATTAAGCCACCACAACATTATACAACAAAAGTTTCCCACATCTGCATAAAACGCTACTGATAAAAAACAACAAATATAAATAATGTTTTGTAATATATAACAAGAATGTCCTACTGTAAGACGTAGGCCCTAAAATCAAGATTTTGTTTATTTTTAATAATACTAATAACGAGGGCGAAATAAGTCTTAAAGTACCAAAAGGGAGGAAAAGTTAGAATAGTTAAATATCGTTTACCGTAACAGACCGCGAGCGGTAACTGTACCGTGAAATAATACAGCAATATTTTGAACTGAAATGAGCGCTCGTGCAGAAAATAACTTTGATTGGCAAATTTTCGGAAGCGGGAAATATCTCCAGAAAAATGAACAGCACTGTTTCAATTGAATTTGACATTCCCGATATGGGAATGAAAATATTAAGAGCAGCTACACATTCAAAAAATAAAAATAATTTTGGATGATTATTGAATTTTTTCATAATAAAATTAAATAAAATGGAATTGCGTAATCTTTAGCAAAATGACAGTTTTTATTAAGTTAATTTTGTTAAAGATAACGCGATTCAATTTGGTGGAATTCTATATATATAAAATAAAATGCATAAATCTTAAAAATAGGCCAAAATATTATTTGAGTGCGCTGATAAAGTTTTGCGTCCTGAAAAAAGTTTCCTGCGATTTAATTTGAGCTTAATCAGGATGTTGAACCGATCGATCTGAAGGCACAAGTGCTGGATTAAATTCATGTGTCGTCGGAATTACTTGCGATAACGAGCAGCTGTACATCAACACACCATTAACTGGGCAACTCCCAGCCAATCACATGTAAGCCATTGCTTTATAAGTCACGCTGTTTCAGTGTGCCAACACAGCAACCTCCTCCACCCCACCACCACCTGTTGAGTCCCGTCCCACACGGGGGTATGCTCCTCGCCCCGCCTGCTATCTCCGGCAGGATAGGTCGGTTCTGAGTACAACTTCTCCAGACCGCCAGACGGGGCTTACGCCAACGAGAGACATTACATTTCTGTTTTATATTCATCAAATAAATGTCATCTTAAATTAAGTCTGCGAGTCTTCCAAATAGAACTGTTCGGACGCTCAAAACGCCAAAATATATCCACGTGCGGCTTTGTTAACGATGACAGGAAAATACGCAATCATTAGGCGACATTAATTCACCTCGATATTCTCTTACAACATATCAAAGTATCAAGAAAGCCCACCAGGAACCATCAACTGTAATAAAACCACATAAAACGGTTCCATTTTCATATCGGAGACTTCCGACATGACGGGAATGCACCGCTACGCTAGTCCCATCTTTCATCTGCGTTCGGAGTAAAACTGTGAAGATCATTCATATTTACACACACACTGAAAGTTATAAAACACAAATGTGATTAACAAACACTAGACAGTGGTGAAGACTTTTCAGTGTAGTTATGGCAACAACATCAGTAACATCAATAGAAAAGATTACAACAATGAAAACACGTCATTATTTTTCTGATAACAATATGGCCTTATTTTGGTTAATAAAAGAGATTATTCATTCATACAAATAAAAAACACATGGATGTACAGGTTGTATCATCAGGTGTGTGTTTGTGTATATTAATGTGGGTGTGTGAAGCTTGTGTACAATGTGTACAATATTTGTGTACCTGCCAAGTACAGAAACTCCACCCAATTTGTTGTATTTTTCTTGTTTTAATGTTTTGGTCTCAGAACTTTGGTAATTTTGGGCTATATCTCATTAAATATCATTCGTTTCAAATATCTGCCATCAAGCAAAAGGCATTTAGGGAATCTGAGCAGATCTCTGTGAAATCTCTGTGACGGGTCGTGATGATTTTATCAGCCTGAGACGCACGTTTTATGAGAATATTTTCCCTGCAGATGTCCACACACCCTTCCGAAAGTTTCTCTCAGATTTCTGTCTGTGTAGATTGTGGTGAAGGTGATTTTCAAACACACTAGTTTGTACCGTTCAGCTACTGGATATTAAATAACTGTGAAACCTTATAAACCTGTGTGTGTGTGTCATGGTCGAGACAGGGTGGTGTATACAGGCTGCTCCCAGTGCGTCGGGCTGTGTGATTGTGGCACGGAGCCGGGATCTGGGATGGCCGTGTACAGGGGCCTCTGGGACGGGCCCATGTAGGAGAAGGCGGAGTAGAGCCCGGAGGTTTGGCTGGAGTGGGCGTAGTAGGAGCCGGAGGCCTGGTGCTCGGCGTAATCGGCGAACTGCGCACGGGATGCCAGTGGGGGAAAGGCGGAGCTGTAGTGCGGCAGACTGAGAGGCGTGTAGGTGACGTGCGACCCGCTCGCTGCCACCTCACTGGAGAAAGGTGATTCGCTCTTTATCTGCGTTTTCCCGCCATCTGGTCCCAAGTGCTGCTGGGACGCCAGCTGCTGCTTGGACAGCCAGGCGGTTGTGTGCCCACTAGCGGCTGCCAGGGCTGTCGAGAGGCCGTACGTGTACGGGGAAGCCGAGGACCCTGCGCCCGCACCACTCGATGTCGCTGCTACGCCCGGATGCCCGTTGGGTGGCAGGTACTGGTCAAACTCGTTAACGTCAAACGGCTCCATGTTGGCCATTACGTCATGGCTGATCTCGCCAATGTCCACGTTACCGAAGTCAATGTGCGGTTTGCCGCTGCCGGACGCAGAGGAAGAGCTTCCGTCTGCTCCCACCCCGAGACCGCCCCTGGAGCCCCCGGCCCCACCCTCACGCTTCCCTTCCGTGGATTTACCACCCTGCAGTTCCGTCTTTGGGGTGGTAGGGGGCGTTGGGGGGCTATGACTCTGACCTGAACGAACAAATGCATAAAGATCAATATCACCTTAAAAACTAACCTGCTCTTATTGAATCACATTATTGTACATACATTATTATGTTAATGTGGCTCATTTTACGTTTGGCGGCAGTCTCCTGGTGAAACGAACACTAGAGGTGGACAACAGAACACTTGTCGTCCTGTTCCTCACACAATGCTGTCTTGTGAATTTTAAACACTATAGCACATGACTCATTTTAATGATTGCATGACATTTACAAGCTTGTTTGAGTATGATCAAATTGCATGGTAGTTTAACGTTGTGATGTAAAGGACTGGGGTACGAGTCCTCAAGAACACGCAAGTCTACATGTGAGCCCAAGAATCTATTTAGGAGAACATTTAACTAGATTTTAGCGCCACACAGTGGACATTTCACCTTGGAACTGCCATGATACTTGTAATGAACCACGTAATGTCAATTGGCAAAAATGTCTCCACAGTCAAATTGGTGTATATCTGTATCTCACCTGTCGCGTGAGGATGGTGCCCGTCGCCCAGCGGCGATCCTGCGGCCCCGCCGTGCACCACCTCCAGGTGCAGACTCTTGTAATGCGATTGGCTGTGACTGACCTCGCCCTCAGAGTGGCCGTCGCACTCAGAGTTGGATCCTGGCTTGCCGTTCTTGCGTCGACGCGGCTGGTATTTGTACTCAGGATAATCTTTCTTATGCTGTTTCCTCAAACGCTCGGCTTCCTCGATAAACGGCCTCTTATCCGTCTCGTTTAGCAGCCTGAAATATGCAAAAACAGATCAGTTCCTGCACGGTGCAATGTCCAAAAGAGATCATGAAAAAAATATTTCTCCAACAATTTATACAAAACGTCTCCAGTTGTAGAATACCAACATCTTAAAATCTACGAGACACTCAGAAAACCAAAGGACAGTCGCTGCACCAATTAAATGATGCCTTGTTTACATCTACATAGTCATCAACTCTGGTCATGTTTGAGCAATTCAGGATGTTTATGATGTAATCATCAGTCTCACCTTCATTAATGTTAAATATATGTGTTAAGTGACATCTGCCCCACATATATTATTGAACTCTCAGCTCAGATTTCTTCTGTGAATAATTAGCATGAGCAGACGATCAGTTTGTGTGTTGTGATATTCCAGCTGGCGTATATAAACCACCTGTTACTCCGTCATTTGTGGAGCGAGACGCTTTCATTCAGTGACTCTTGAGAGTAATTCACACACATTTCGATGTCTGTGAGAGTTTAACACCTTCCCTGCTGTGTGCCTTAAAATACAGAAGCGTACACTCACTCCCTTATGAAAATAAACTATTTGGGACAGTTATACTCGGTAATGGCTGTAGTTGGCATTCTAGCTCAGGTTAATGGTGCTGTTTACGGAGTACCGCTGGTGGGCGTGCTCTTTTCCAATGCAGCTCCTGAAGGGATTTGCCTCTCTAATCTGGCTTGTTGAAGGAATGATTATTCCGAGCTAAAGCCCCTGAGTAACTCAAAGCCAGGAGCCATGAAAACTACCCTCCCGAATGGCCCACTCACATCGCTGTACTGAGACCAGTGTCCAGTTGTGTTAGTGTTAACTTGAGGTGTAGTCATCAGAAACAACTGATTCTAGAGCAGGACTCTCTCTGGACCCAAAGAGATCCATTAAATTGGGGCATGAATATAACTGCAGTAATGAATTCTTGGTTGCTGTTTCTTGAGGGGTTCAAATCAGGGAATGGGTTTAGAGAGATTGAACAGACTGTAAACGGCTAAATGTATGGTTTTATTTGGAATACCTTGGGACTGCCACGTAACTCTGAATATAATAATCATTGAGTCCCAAGGTAAAAATCGGAATACCGTGGTATTACCATCTGATACCATAACTGTACCATTCTGGCAGGGGCGTAGTCTCCAGGGGATGGGGAGGTAACTCCCCCAATAATCAAAACAAGCATGTACCCCCCAATGATCAATGGAGACATGTAGATGCTTCACACTCCAACCCCCCCATATTCAATACAAATCTATGCCCTTGCATCTTCTCACCTCCAGAGTTTGCCAAGTGTTTTGCTGAGCTCGGCATTGTGCAGGTGCGGATATTGATCTGCCAGCTTCCTGCGCGCGGCCTGCGCCCACACCATGAACGCGTTCATCGGCCGCTTCACGTGCGGTTTGCTCTTACTACCAGAGTTCACACGCACGGGCATGGGCACGAGCGTCCAGTCATAACCGTTCAACACCTGACTGACCGCTTCGCGGATGCCGATGGGAAAACGGTCGTCATCTTCGTCTGACTTCACCGAGACTCCACTTGAGACTCCCGCCGCCTCATCACCGACGCCCGACATCTGGGACGGCTGGCCGGGAAGAGGGGAGTCCGCCCTGCCAGGACCGCCCGATGGGGACATAGAGTGACCGTCCTCCGACACCCCGGGACTCATTTCCACTTCTGACAGACTGTGCTCCTCCGCCGACATCTCTGGCTCGCCGGTCACAGGTGTCGGTGGATCTAGTTTCTCTCAGTGCCTCTGTTGTTAAAATGAGTTTTCTTTATATTCAAAACAGTGCTTGACGTTTTGTCTTTATGTCCTCCCGTGACACTTTTCACGTTTCTCTTTGCACACGTTCAAATCTGTCAGAATGAATCCATCCGCGTGCTTCCCGCGCTTTCGCCGTCTTCCTCAGGATGGACGTCTACAGAACAAAAAACCTGCAAAACAACCAACAAAAAGGTCATGAGATCATTATTAAGTGGTCTGGATTGCATGCACAGCATGACGTCAGTGATATTCCTATCGAACAAGAGTTTTCTCATTGCCGTTCATACACCAGCACTTAAACACCTCATGAACAAGATAACCCTGTTTAACTGCCCCAAACACACTGAGGCTTTGACTTGATTTAGCATCTATTTTCCAGGCCAGTGTTGCAATCATAGGTGGCGTCAGTTCGCCTCAGTGTGTGTGTGTTATTTTAGGGTTCACTCCTGCTAACAAGCTACTGGGGAAGGTTTGGCGGTTTGTTCAAGCTCCCGGGAGAGAAAGTGCTGGAATAATAACGGCTTCATTCCGTCCTGCTGCTGGATAAACACGGAGCGGCGCTGCTGTGGTCGGACCATGTGCGCTGAATTACAGTGTTTGTTGGTGAAAGCACAAGCGACGACTCAGAGTCCAGCAGAAGAATATACAGACTCACAGTGTGCTTCTGAAGACACTGTACAACCACCACTGAGAGCATCCGCACCATGCACCGACCAGTATGACAAGTTACATGGGAGTATTTCATCATGTGTCCTGTTGAGCAGCTCTTATACCTGAAGAACAGTTAAAACACTTCTCTCTTAAAGCATTTGCTGAACAGTTCATCACAAACACCGTCGGAGAAAGAGCTAGAAATGCGACCCATCTGCCAAAGCGGAACACTTTAATTACTGCAGGAACAAACCACCCGACACCAGTTTTAATTACGAGCAAGCACAGGTGACTTCACACGAATGACATGAGAGCAGATCTCGTTTAATTACGGTAATGACACGGGAATGTTTATAGATGACTCCATGTTTGAGGTTAGTTAACACGCAAGTAAGTAAATGTGTACATGTTGCATTTACATTTATTCATTTGGCAGATGCTTTAATCCAAAGCGATTTACAAAGGAGACATTGGTACGAAAGGTGCCATGCTACAAAGTGTCACTAGCATCAGAATAGTATTCAACAGATTAAAGTGATATAAGAATTATTATTATTATTATTATTTGTGTGTGTGACTGGTTAAGTGTATGGAATAGTGTCATATAACACCTTCATATAGCATATTAATTGTATAGTAGTATTAAGTGGTGTTATTCCCGTTAATTGAGGAATGCATCTGCACAGAGCGCCTCTGTGTTTGCGCGGTTTTCCATTTAGCGGCATTTAGCGGAAATCAGGGAATTTACGGGCTTTCTGTGAGGTGATTTCAGCCGCTCACACCTCTTCAATGTTGCCCATTTTTGTTGTGTTTGCAACTACTAATTTAAAGTTTTCAAAGTGTGTTTAGTTGATCGTTGTGTCCATTATTAAGGCAGTTCACGGCTGGTTTGGCAATCATTTGCCCCAAATTCACTCGTGCACTTTTCCAGACTAGCAAATCTCATGCAAGCAAGCTTGTGCCACACATTTGACAAATGTTCCCAGAATAAAATCAGATTCAAGCTTCCTCTACACATGTGAGATGTGGATTGGTCGAAGTCCACTAATAGTTTCACACATTAATTGGGCGATTGTTTGAGTTTTCATCCAAATACAGTGTTGTGTAAAACGGCTTGAATGTTTGCAGTTTATCTGTGATTATTATTTTCTGTTCATACATGTGTTAAATCTCATGACTGTCACACCAGCTTTGACCAGAAACTCAATATTTACACACATACGCAGTTGCATTTCTGTGTCGCAATATTGTACAAAAATCAATACAAATAATTCAAATCAGTTCTTATAATAAATATTATAATAATATATAATAAATATCCCAATTTGTAGTTTAACTGGCGCATTTTGTGTTTCTCTCGAAGTCCAAATAGTTTCATGAGATTTCCATAAAGAGGATTACCCCAATCTCCAAACTTACAGTATCCAAACTTATATGTAAAGTCTTTCCCAAAGCTGAAATGACTCTGCATTACTGTATTACTGCATTACTGTATTACTGCATTACTGCATTACTGTATTACTGCATTACTGTATTACTGCATTACTGCATTACTGCATTTACACTTTAAAGTGCTCCAAATATCCTGTATAATAATACAATCATTAAAGCTGGACAGCACAACAGAACCCATCTATAAACACTAAACAGAAATATACATTAAATGCATATGAATAATAATAGTAATATCTGACACAATGTCGCATATCCCCACACAGAGAGACAGGTAATAATATCAAGTGTCTTACTGCACTGAAAGCAGGTCGCCCGCCTCAGTTCCTGCCCCCTCGCTCGTGCTCTGAATGCCCGCTCTGTGTTGGGCACCGGGGCTTAAAGAGCCTCGTTGTGTGAAGAGCTAGAAAAAAAATCATCATTTCATGGAGAAAAAATCTCTTAAAGGAGCAGAGGTGCTCTCTGATTGGCTGCGGAGTGTGCGCTGGAGTTTCCTAACAGAGGGCGGCGATTC